>NW_021897844.1:0-605 GCF_006229205.1 Suricata suricatta
AAGTCACCAGACTCCACATGATTTAATTAGAGACAAGATTTCAAGCTTTGTTTGTGTTCCCAGGATTTGGCATGATGGTACAGCTGAGACCTTGGTATTTCGGCTTCCTCTGTTTAGGTAATTGGTACAGCAGGGAGGGCTTTATTGGACCAATGGTAAGTTTTCTCCACTGAAGATTTCCAATATCCAAAATACATTTCACTGACTTTAAATGAGTCACTGGATACAATCCAGCCAAGGAAGACACACGTCTTAGAAACTCTACGGCTTAAATTCTTTGCTAAGGTTTGGGAAAGGCAGGATTTGAAGCCCAACACACCCAACTCTTACATTAGAGCTGTAAAGTTAATTCTTTTTTGTCAGGCTTCTCTATAGATTATCTCCTTTGTACGTTTCAGAATGTTGTCAACCCAAATGAGGCGTATGACACAGGAATTCATCATATCGCTACGCCCTCACCATCGAGTTTCTCCCTCTCTCTGTTATGACATAACCTGTTCTCATGGCTGCTGTTGCTTTCTCCTTGCCCTCGGCCATCTAATAGCCAGATGACCCAATGCTGCTCTGCGTGGCCTCTGAGCTGTCATTGATCCTTTCTGCACCCA
>NW_021897845.1:0-1365 GCF_006229205.1 Suricata suricatta
GTGCATTACTAGATTAGGTGGCAATTCTATTTTAATTTTTTGAGGACCTTCCATTCTATTTTCCACAGGAACTATAGTGGGGTCCTCTTATAAGAATGAAGGAGTCTGAGATGAAAAAAAAATTGAGATTTACTGGCAAAGGCCAAAGGGTGGCAAGCTTTCTCTGAAAGGGTCAGCTGGTACCTGAGTTAGGTTTTGTGCTCCAAAAGTTTCTGCAGTACTGCTTAACTCTGCCGCGGTGGTGCAAAAGCATCCACACGTGATAGAGAAACACTAGCCACGGCAGCGTCCCAATAAAACTTTATTTACAAATATGGCCAAGTTGGATTTGCCAGACAGGCAGGTCACAGCCTGCCAGCTCCTAACGTGGACATTCTCCCCCTAAGTCAGGGATCCAAGAATCGGTTCACCTACTCCACTCGGAATTCTGCTGGCGTGCCTCTCACTCAAGGTCTTTGAAACTGCGGGCCTTAGACCCTGTGCCCTCTGCCAGGAACGCCGTTCCCTGAGCTCATGCCCTCTTCCTTCCGGTCTGCTGCAGTATCATCTCAGTGAAACCTTCCCCGACACCCTGTTTAAGCTGCATCCCTTCCCCATTCTTCCCCTTCTTTAGTTCTATCCATAGTAGTTAGCACTTCCTAACATCCAATGGGATTTACTCCCTACTTTTAGTTTTTGTCCATCTTTATCCACCCAATGTCAGCTCCTCTGAGTACAGCATTGGTCTGTTTCGTTCATCACACCATTCCTGGCACCTGCACCTAGTTGGTGTTCACTAAATAACTTGTTGAAAAAAATCAGACGTGATACTTCCTAACGTGCAAAGGTCTTCTGGGAAAGCCGGCAAGTGATCCTTGTTTAACTCAGAGAGCACTGTTAGGTTAGGTTAATTGTCTGGTGGCTTTAAGCTCCAAGCAGCAAATAAGTGTTTAGCATGATCAATTACAACAGTTGCTTAATTCTTAGTAAAAATTAACACAGTCTTACCTTTAAGTCGTATTTCCTATATACAGATAAACGGTGGCTGAACACATTTCTTGTGACAATCACGTAGATTTCAACTCCATCAACATTAAGCCGGTACATGCCCAAGAACTGGGGAAGAAGGGTGACCCCATGGCATTCTACTATGTACTGCACAGGAGAGAGAGAGAAAGGAACAAAGTACGCAGTCAAAAGGTGCTCTTTCGGATGTAAAATAGAACGCTTCTGCCTATGGTGTTTGGACAAAGCGAAACTGTCTAACCACTAAGGTTCTATTTACAGAAAATGACGCTGTTTATACTGCCTGACACAGAATCTGTGTTCACCATATTTACACAGATAAGAAAACTCAACTTGATCTCCAAAGAGGTAGTTTTTTTT
>NW_021897846.1:0-605 GCF_006229205.1 Suricata suricatta
CCTTTAATCAGTCTGTGTCCAGGAAGCATTTCAAGGAGAGCAGAGCTGTGAGATGGAAAGAAAAAGATTGTTGAGGATGTTGGGTAACTGGATCCAGTCCTCCTTAAGTCCTGAACCCCTGAAATCTCACTTAAGTGGGCTAATGAACAGCTTGAGTTTTCCCCTCTGTTTACATTTCCAAGAGTCAGTTTCCTTAGAATTTCTGTTGCTGATCCAGTCCCCAAGTACCAAGCTATCTAGGTATAGTGACCAGTTGGAAGTCACCCTTCCCTTCCCCCAACTCAACAGTGGGCCAAGGAGACATGGGCTCCTTTCCTCTTTCTCACTTGTGATAGAGTCAGGCCTTGGCAAGAGAGGTGCCTAGAGCATATAATTTCAGTGGCAGTTATTTTTAAGGTCTGTGCTAGTTTGATTCTGAGAGTGACTACCTCCTTAAATTTGTGCCCTAGGCTTCTCTTGCCACACCCTAGTCCAGTCCCATTCAGGTTGTTGGTTATCCATGCCTGTGTGTCTCCAGGCCCAGCCCGAAGAATTCAGAATGGATTACTATTGTCTTTTTTCCCCTGGAGAGGGCTTGACCCATTCTCTGGGCCTTGGAGGATGAT
>NW_021897847.1:0-605 GCF_006229205.1 Suricata suricatta
AGGGTATATAAGACCCTGGCTATCTCAATAAACGTGTCCTTTCTACCAACCGCCATCCAGGCTGTCTGTCTTGTCTGTCTTGTCCGTCTTCTTCATCTTCTTTCTTAGAGATATTTTTGCCGACACCAACCCCCTACTCGGGACCTTTCGACTGTGGTGCGGGGGAGCCACCCAGGCGCCCCTCTTAATGGCACTTTTAAGTGGTCACTGTGCAGTGTTGTGATTTTAAGCAAGCAAACCTTTTGCAATTCAGTTTTCTTATGTAGAAAATGAAGATTAAGGATAATATGAAGGTTCAGTACATTAATACATGAAAAACACTTTAAACAATACTGTCACGTAATGTCATCCCTCTGATTCCTATTAGTTAATTTTTTCTAAAGCCAGGGGAAAAGGTAAATGTCTCATGTTTTGCAGGCTAAAGAGTCTCTAAAACTATGACTTTAGCTTATAATACCCACTATACTTATTCACCCCTCTCTTTAGAGGATTGCCTCTAAACTTTGAATTGAATGTCATAAAATGTTAAGTAACACTAAATGATTTTGTTTTTGCAGATGTTCTCAAATAGTGATGAAGCTGTAATCAATAAAAAACTTCCCAAA
>NW_021897848.1:0-605 GCF_006229205.1 Suricata suricatta
GGCCCCAGCGCGAGCTCTGGCACACTCACATCTTCTCCAACACCGCTACGTTGTTCTGAGTCAAGAGCGCAGGGCGCCTACATCCATGTGGCCTCTCTTGTTCTTCATCCCTACTTCTGCTGCTTCTCCATCACCCAGCTTGCCTCTGCGTCCCGTCCACCATCCCTGGATCCCTTGCTCAGCACCGACGTGCAGTTTCATTCCTCAGAGGGCCGCTAGCACAGAGCTTGAACCGCAGGTCAAGATTAACAAAGGGTCAATGGCAAGGTAAAGAGGAGGCAGTCACGCTCACAGGAGAGGCAATGATATGAAGTCAAATATTGGCCATCCCTGGAGAGATGACCTTCGCAGACTCTACCTGATGGCTCTGTATGCTGGCAGGCTCTCAGCCCCAGGGGCCCCGGTCTCCCTCAGCAGACAGGGTAGGTCTCCAAGTGCCTGATCTTTTGTGATGCATAGAAATTCAAGGTTTCTTCTCAGCCTCTCAAGCTCCCCCATCTGGCCTGCACCCTATCATCCTTCTGGAATCGATCAATTAGGTAATAGGTTAGTTATATTTGTATCTGCACACCCTATATGCCCGTCGTTTCTCTTGTCCTTGCTCT
>NW_021897849.1:0-605 GCF_006229205.1 Suricata suricatta
CCCGCCCCCCACTTGTGCGCACACATGCGCGTGCGCACACACACACTCTCAAAACTTAAAAAAACATAAAAACTGCTTTAAACTGAAAATGCTAATTCACTAAAGACCCCACAAACAGAACAAGGCCAGAAACCACACACTAACAAGATATTTGCAATACATGTAACTGACGGTGGGTTAAGCCAATTTCCTTAAACTACCTAATAAAACATTTCCAAAAGACTTGAAGAGAAACTTCACAGAAAGGAAACCTAAAACCAAGAAACACTCTGAAAGGTACACAACCTCTGTCCTAAGTAACAGAGCCTCTGTAACACTCCACACTACAAGAGGCACAAATCGCAGTGAAATAGAGACGAGGTCGGGAAGAACTGCACCATCCAGCGACCATGAACACAAACACGCTCTGATGGAGAACTGCTGGCAACCAGACTGTCTGACGTGACAACAAACGTCGACTGACAGTGGGAGGAGTAAACAGTCTGTGACGTCGCCACCGCGTTTACGAAACAGCCCAATCTCAGTACGGCCATGTGGGCCGAGGCAGGAAGCTACAGAACTCCACTTCCGGGAAGTCTGTATGAGGCCACACGGTGACGCTGCTC
>NW_021897850.1:0-605 GCF_006229205.1 Suricata suricatta
CTCACTCTGCTAATTACTTACTATGCAACCTTAAGTAAATTGCTTAACTTCTCTTAGTATCAATTTTCTAGTCTGCCAATTAGGCTTAAGAATTCTACCTGAGGGGCACCTGGCTGGCTTAATTAGTAGAGTATGCGACTCCTGATCTCAGGGTTCTGAGTTCATGTCTCACGTTGGGTATTGAATTTACTAAAATTAAATAAAATTACATGCAAAAAGAAAAGAAATCTACCTTGGGAGACTGTTAAAAATATTAAAGGTCATAAGGAGTATGGTATACCTTGCAATTGTGAGGGCAGCAAACATTTACTCCATTCTCAATTCTCTTCTCCCCTTTGGAAGAGGTTGATTGAGGTGAAATGGGCTGTGACTTCTGATGATCCATTCCCGATAGCTGGTGGGAGGGAATGCCACCAGCTTTGGCAACTGGAATCTATTCTTTCCAAACAAAAGCTCACCCACCCTTTCCAGGCCTTGCCCTGCCTTTGCTCCTGCTGCCCTTTGCCTTCTAGAGCATAGGCTGGTTCATTCATCCAACAAATTAATGACTCTAGTCTTGCTTACACACACACACACACACACACACACACACACACACACACACA
>NW_021897851.1:0-605 GCF_006229205.1 Suricata suricatta
CTAACATACGAGTTAGAGAGCCCACCAGTGCCCCAAGTTCACATGGCTCTGGTAACTGTAGTGGGACAGCAAAGATTTTCCAAGTGTCATGACTGGATCTCAGGACCTGCACTGACTCCACGCAGACACTGAGGGGGCTTTCAGAGAAGAGTCTGTCCTTGCTGCTCATTTCACATTTTATAGCTGACTTTAACGTGATCCACCCTAATGAAAACTAATAGCATGTTTACAAACCAGAATTATCTGCATTTCATAGAAATCGTCGCCATGGTTTTTCAGCTTGAAAACGAATGGTGTTCCAGGAGGAGCCCACCCAAACATTTCCAGCACTTCTGGGTGTCTGTTACATACAGAACATGAAGGTCTGATTACTCTCAAGGTCAATTCTAATGGCCAAAGGTCACCAGGATTTGATACAATTATTTAAATTCCTGTCTTCAGAAGAAGGTGCCTCTGGGGAATTACATGATAATACCAGCAGCTACTTTGTAGACTTAAACTAAATTCAGGTTGTTGGAAAATGTTTTCATGAGTCAAAAAATGAGTGTTACCTTCTGTCTCAATCATCTGAATGCTGTTGTCATTGCCCCCCAATTTTTAACCCA
>NW_021897852.1:0-605 GCF_006229205.1 Suricata suricatta
ATTTCTTCCTATTCACTTTTTTGGGGAATAATTTGAGAGTGATAGATACTAACACTTACTTAAATATTTGGTAAAATTCACTGTTGAAGCTGTCTGGTTCTAAAATGTTATTTTTAGTTTTGTTTTTCTTTTTTTCGAAGGAGAGAAAGTGTGAATTGGGGAGCGGGGCATGGAGTGAGGCAAAGAGTGAGAGAGAGCGAGAGAGTGAGAGTGAGAGAGAGATTCCTAAGCAGGCTCCATATCATCACAGAGCCTGACATGAGGTTTGATCTCATGATGTGAGGTCATGACCTAAGCTAAAATCAAGAGTCAAATGCTCAACTGACTGAGCTACCCAGGTGCCCCAGGAGTTTTAAAAGTAGTGATTTCATTTCATTTCTTGTATGGGTCTATTCAGGTTTCTTATTTTATTTATTTATTTTTTTATGATTCATTCTTGGAAAGTTTGTAAAAATTAGCCATTTATTTCCAGATTTTCTAGTTTGTTGGCATGTAATTAATAATTACAGTATTATCTCATGATCCTTTGTATTAGTTGTAACTTCTTTCATTTTTATTTATTTGGGGCCTCTTTGTTTTCTTGATGAGACTGGCTAGAGGTTTAT
>NW_021897853.1:0-605 GCF_006229205.1 Suricata suricatta
TGGGGGGCGGCGGCCCTGATCACCCCTTCCCTCAATACACCCGAGTAACACGAATTTAACAGAGAAATTCTCTCCAATTATTTCTAAAGTACAGAACTGTTTTTGAAATTTTTGACACTTGCCCCCCAAAGTGTCCTCCGTACCCGGCAGACGTCACCAAGCGTGCCAGCTGGATGAGCAGCCACGTTCTGGGCCCTGCACCCACTTCTGTACCTTACAGACCCTCACCCTCTTCAACCGCACCGAGTTCCTCATGGCAAAGGAAATCACTGCCGAAAGGTGCAACTTATGCTCCGAAAACAACAAAAAATCGTCACTTCGGATTAAAAAAAAACCAAAACACTATTCAGTCACTGTTAATGGCACAAAAACTGGTCTTTAATTATGACAGGTAACAAAAAATCAATACATCACACCCTTCGGAATTCCCACCTTACTGTAACGTTTTTGAAATGCTGGAAGGAATGAAGCAAACTAGGCTGGTCCTAAACAAAACACATCGCTTCTGAAGAAAAACACCGGACAGGCTCGCCCGCAACCTGAACAAGGGACGTTCTCAGCAACAGCACCCGGGCGGGGCCCGGTCCTGAGGCCCGACTGCGTTT
>NW_021897854.1:0-605 GCF_006229205.1 Suricata suricatta
CCAGAGTATACACAGCAAACTGTTTGGAACCATATTCTCAGAGGGACGCCAAAAGGTTCGTTAAGACGGACTTCTTGCGGCTGAGAAAGCGTGCATCGTTTTACCTTCAGGAAACGACAGGTCTAATGAAACTCCTCTGTTCACATTTAGAACCACACGTTCAAGTAAACCAGACAGTTCTAACGTGCATCAGAACAATCCAATATGCGTGACATTAAAACATATAATTCCACATTGCTGAAGCCCTGTGTGGTACAAATAAGCCCACAAAGTCATCAAAGAACAAAATGGGTGATAAAAAGCCAATTTTAGATAGTTACAGTGTTTCACTGTCACATGACCATCCCAACAACCTGAACAGGCATTTTCATACTGGGAGGTCTGGGCTGTTGGCACCAAAAAGGTGCAGGCTTGGAGACTGGGCCGGGCCGGGCTCTGGGAAAGTTCTAGGCTTAGAAGCCAGTCTCCTAACAGCCTACGATGTCTGTGCCTTCCTCCTGCAAGAGCCGTTCCGCACCCCTCTCCTATCACGGTCCAGGCCGGCTCCTGCTGGTGCCAGGCAAAACATCTAGGGGCTTCCAGGCCTCAACCTCTCTCTCTCTCTC
>NW_021897855.1:0-605 GCF_006229205.1 Suricata suricatta
TTTGACCTCTTCTTAAATCACGAATGTCTTTAATAGCATCTAGAATGGCGAATCCTTTCCAGAAGTTCAGCAACTGACCTCGCCCAGATCCATCAGAGGAAGCACTATCTATGGCAGCCATAGTCTTATAAAATGTACTTCTTGAAAAGTAAACACTTGAATGTCAAAATTGCTCTTTGATACACATGATGCAGAGTGGATTCTGAGCTGGCTTGGAAACATTAACCTCATCATACATCTGCATCTGAGCAATTGGTCCACCAGATGTGCTGTCACTGAACAGAAACATGTTAAAATGAATCTTTCTGAGCCATAGGTTTTGAGAGGGCCTAAAATAGTCAGCAAACCATGTTGTAAACACATGTGCCTTCACTTAGGCTTTATTTTTCCATTTGTAGAGCACACGCAGGGTAGATGAAGCCTAATTGCTCAGGGCCTCAGGATTTTCAGAATGGTACATGAGCACTGGCTTCAACTTCAAGTCACCAGTTGTGTCAGCCTCTCACAAGGGGATCAGCCTGCACTTTGAAGCATTGGAGCCAAACATTGGCTTCTCCTCTCTAGCTATGAGAGTTCTAGATGACATCTTCTTCCAATAGAAGGTC
>NW_021897856.1:0-1365 GCF_006229205.1 Suricata suricatta
AGCATTGGGCTCCAATCAGGGTCGTGACTCATCAAAGGGTCATGAAATCAACGTAGTGGGCCCTGATCAGCCTTTTTACTTAAATCGAACAGGATAGACTAGATCAGAGTGACCTGCATACAGTAAGGATCTTGCCGCAGAGTCTTTGTTCAGTGTGTGTGTGTTTCTATGCGTATCTGAAGGAAGTACCAGGTTACAAAGTGAAACAGTTCTCACTGTGGGTGGACTCAAAATCACGGGACACACCCCTGGATTCGAGTTCACGACGCAAAGAAGGAACGGCAAGAGGGGACGTGGGGAAGGTACATCAGGACAGAAGAGGTTATACCGCAGGGACAAATGACCCCCAAATCTCAGCAGCTTGTAACTAGGGGTGATTTCTTCCTAACGTTACACGGCCATTGAGAACCAGAGGCAGCTCTGCTTATTTTGTATTCGCTCCAGGAGCTAGGCAATGGTAGGAACAAGCTCTGTGTGGAACATTATTGGTCCCATGAGGGAGCGAAAGTGACCCGCGCACTGGCTATTAAACTCGCTGCTTAGGAATGCCACGGCCACTCACATTTCACTGGCCAAAGCGAGTCCTGTGGCCAAGCTTGCCGTCAGAGGGGCAGGGGACGTATAATCTTTCCCCCAGGAAGGGGCCATAAACTGTTAAGAACAATAACACGGTCCCCCCCAAGAGGTGGGGGGGGGAACCCAATTAAGATGCACCTTGTAAATGACATCAAGATGTTCAGGATTTATGCTGAAGACTATGATGATTCATTGGAAAGCTTTGGGAAAGGTGATCAGATTGGTCCTTTAAGGGGGTCCCTTGGTCAGCAGTGGGGGGAGTGAAATGCGAGGAGGGGAGACTCAGGCAGGGAGCCACCGAGGTGGGGTTACTTGGCCAAACCTACAGTCTTGCCCAAGAGGCCAAGGCCAGCTCTTTTCTCCCCGGGAGATAAACCTCAAAGTCCCACCTCAGAAACTACAGGCCAGGGGCGCCTGGGTGGCTGAGTTGGTTGGGCATCCATCTTCAACTCAGGTCATGATTTCACAGTTCATGAGTTCAAGCCCCAAGTCAGGCTCTGTGCTGACAGCTCGGAGCCTGGGGCCTGCTTCAGATTCTGTGTCTCTCCCTCTCTCTGCCACTTCCCCTGCTCACGCTCTGTCTCTCTCTCTCTCTCTCTCTCTCTCTCTCTCTCTCTCTCTCTCTCAAAAATGAATAAACAGGGGCCCCTGGGTGGCTCAGTCAGTTAAGCATCTGGCTTCAGCTCAGGTCATGATCTCATGGTTTGTGGGTTCAGGCTCCACATCAGGCTCTGTGCTGACAACTCAGAGCCTGGAGCCTGCTTCAGATTCTGCATCTCCCTCTCTCTC
>NW_021897857.1:0-605 GCF_006229205.1 Suricata suricatta
TGGAGTCCGCCAGTGAGGGAAAAAGACCTCTCTAGCATGCGAAAGTCAGTTTGTGTGTTCTGCCTGATTGAACTGCACATTTCCTTGGACGGTTTTTGCATTCTAAAAAAACTCCCTAAAATTAGAAGTAAAAATTTCCTTAAGACCAGTTTTCAAATTGATTTGCCTAATAATCAGTTCACCAGAAATTCAATTCCATGTTGAGTGTTTTTGCCTTCGTTGCTAGTATCTCAAAACATTATTTAATTTAAAAATTAAAATGATACACGTAAACTAAATTTAAAAACAAGCTCGGTTGCCCAAGAAGTAAAGGACATTCCCCTGTAAAAGCACTCCAAAAGGTGTCAGATTATAAGGCAAATTGCTCATTAGGGTGACTGGCTTTAGGCTAATTGACCTGGAGTCAATGGCATCCAAAAGTTGACACTTTTGTGCTCAGGGACCCTCTCTCAAGCCTGTATTCATCTTATTTTAGACAAAATTCTAATCAACTCTCTTATTTGGTTTCCCAGCCCCTGGCATGTTAGATGTGAATCTGACAGGGAGGGAATAGGTAGAGCCAGGCCACTCTGCGAGGTGAGGATGCGGATCACGGCCTGACTGCC
>NW_021897858.1:0-605 GCF_006229205.1 Suricata suricatta
CCTTTCTTCCTCACCAGGGGAGACAGTTGGATTCCTTGGAATTGAAACTCTTTGCAAAGTCTCCTCACCTCCTCCTTCCCACCCATAATGCCATGCCAATCACTCCCTTGGGCAGGCAGGTGAGTTTTTTCTTTTTGACACATGATTTTTAATGTTACATATTCCAGATATTATTTCAAGTAACAGAAACCTTTCATCACATCTGTTCCGTTGCTTTTCCTTTCTCTCCACCTGTAAGGGATTTACCTTCCCTGAACATTTTTCTTAATGAACGTCTTAAGTAATGAGCTGCGAGCGGCATCTTGGACCCTGAAGAGGTAACACTAACTTAATTTTTACACATCAAAAATATAATTTGTGCCCAATGTGTGAGGGTAAAGAATTTTGAGCTAAAATTTCTGGGTCACTGATGAATAAAAGTCTTTTACTTGTACTCTCTTTCCTCCAAAATCTTTCTAAAGGCACCGGCCCTCTCTCCTGGTCCAGGGCAGAGCCCGAAGGCCATGACTGAATCATCCTTCTTTACCAGCTCAAGAGTCCTCCATATGGACAGTGGAAATCCTCACCTGACACCTAAAAGTGAGGAGAAGATTGGATTCAGAAGA
>NW_021897859.1:0-605 GCF_006229205.1 Suricata suricatta
CTCATCATTTTGTATTGAGATGTATGGGAGAGCCAGTGACTTGTCTATAAGAGAGTAAATTGCTAGTCCTTGAAGATCCACCTCTAGATCAGGTGGACAGAAATAAACATCACTAGGGGATCCTAGACTTTGAAATGGGAACAATAACTAGATGAACTTTGAGTTGAATTCCCTGGGGAGGAAGTGTGCTTTCTGTTTGGGAAGGTTGAGCACTGGAAGCCAAAGGCAAGACTTGTTTTCCAATATTCTTTCTCCATTTTCCTTTCAATACTAAAACTCCTTGAGTTTTTGATGAGTATTTGCCCAGCCAGGGACTATATTTTTCCAATTTCCTTTGTAAGGCTGGGTTCTTGACAACAGAATGTAAAGGGAAGAAATACGTGTGACTTTCCTGTCTTGCTCTTGACATAATTAGGTATATGCTCCTCTCTCTTTTTTCCCTTGGTCTTACAACGCAGTCTGGTGAGCCATTTTTGAATATGTGGTCCAGGGTAGTGTCCGGCTTGCCATAGGTTTCCTGTCTGCCTCTGGACAGATATTTGAGAGAAAGGCAATCTTTCTTGTTTTTGTGAGCTAATGTATTCTCAGTCTCTTTGTTATATCAG
>NW_021897860.1:0-605 GCF_006229205.1 Suricata suricatta
CAAAACAAAAACAATAGTCAAGTTGACCTCAAGTCATTTATAAAGTGCTAAATACTAAGAGACAAAGGAGTAATGACAGTATTTTCAGATAAAAAAAAGTATATGGGGCACCTGGATGGCTCAGTTGGCTAAGCAGTTGACTCCTGATTTCAGCTCATGTCATGATCTCGTGGTTTGTGGATTTGAGCCCCCAAGTTGGGCTCTGTGCTGATAGTGTGGATTCTCTCACTCCCTTTGGCCCTACCCCATTTGTGTGTTCTATCTCTCTCTCAAAATAAGCAAATACTTTTAAAAAAGGAATTATACATACATATATATAAAGAAATTTTATAATATAAAATATTATAAAAAGAAATATAATAATATATGTATAGAACTCAAGTTCTATACTCCAAAAACTTGTTCATGTGTTTAGGCTCAGGCAGTTGAGAGCTTAGAAAATATGTTTTGCCTATGGTTTCATTGATAAAATTCTATTCAGTGTTATACTCTTCTATAGTAGCATAGTAATACTTTAAACCTTGTGAGCCACGCAGTCTCAGAAGCAACTCAAGTCTGCGGCTGTAGCATGGAACATGGATGGTTTATAAGTCAGTGGGCATGGA
>NW_021897861.1:0-605 GCF_006229205.1 Suricata suricatta
CTACCCTGCCCCCCTCCCCCGAAGAGCCTCAGGGGCGGAGAGGTGGTTTATTTGAGCCTCATTCCCTTGGATAGAGCACCTTTCCTCCAAGCAGGCTGCGTATTGATTCACCTGCCACAGCTTTCAAAACTCCGGATGCCTGGCCCCACTTCACCACTTAAGAGAATCTCCAGGCCTAAGGCCCAGGCACTGGTCTTTTTGTGTTACTAAAGCTGCCAGGGTTAAGGATTGTGAACCACTGATTTAAAGGAAGTCGGGCGGTGGTATAGTGGCCTCTTGAGACTAGCAGAGGACACTGCAGTGGCCAGTCTCAAGGCACGCAGTCCCAGGAAGTGGGGTCACAAGAGTTCTCTGCAGCTCACTTCATGAAAACGCTGGGTGGTGTCTGTGAGTGATTGGTTTGCAAAAGGGACTCCAAAGGGGGGAGTAGCATCTTTGTCCCAAAGGGCTCATGCGGATGCTGTATACGGGAAGGATAGAAACCGTGCTCACTCACGACACGTGTTCATAAAAACAGGGAGTTAAGTATGAATGCCCCAGGGAGCCGTTTTTAAGAAACGTGAGCTGTCTGGCTTTGTTATGAAGGAAAGAAGACTTTTACAACA
>NW_021897862.1:0-605 GCF_006229205.1 Suricata suricatta
TTTTTTTTTTTTTTTTTTATCTGCCTTTCCAATTTGTTTGCCAAGGTCACGTCTCCCTGTGATAGAAGCCATTCACACTTCACATACCAGCCAGTTGACTATGACTCTGAGGTTATTATAAAGAGAGATGGGAGAGAAACCGCCAGATATATTATTTTTCTGACTGTCTGGAAGAAAAGACCACTAGGATCTTTCTTAGTAAAGAGCCTTTATTCCCAGAACTCTCTCACACAACTCCTTGTTGGTGAATATTTGTAATTTGAGGAGATGAAAAACACAATCAAATTTACAGCACTGCTTTTAACCTAGATTTCTTCAAGGGCAGTAAATAACTAACTCTGTATGAAAATATTAAGGACAGCAGAGGAGAATATTTACATTACAGTACAGCTTAATTTGCATATGTCTACTCCAATTATATTGGCTGTTCTAAGGCAGCTTTTGAAGTTTAAAACTGTCCTTATTTCTACCCTGAAGCTTGGCAAGCAGCACAATGCAACAGAAAGAGCATAGGTTCAGGAGTCAGAACGACATATGTTTGAATTCAGGTGCCTTGAATTCTGTTTGTCAACTTGGGCAACTCCTAAGTCCCAATTTCCATGTTT
>NW_021897863.1:0-605 GCF_006229205.1 Suricata suricatta
GTGGCTTAGAGCCGAGCAGGGTCCTGCTGGGAGAAGCAGGCAGCGCTGGCCCCTGATACCCGAGGCGCCTTGTCCACTCACTGACCTGGTTTCACAGCCCTGGGGGCCCCAAACTCACGTGTTCTCTGATGCAGACAGAACGTACCGTCACCCTGTACTCAGTGGCCAGGCGCCCGGTTATCCATTCCCAGGTGGGCTGAAGCATTCAAAAATAAATGCGGAATGTGCGGACTTCTCCTGCACCAGCCATCTGATGCCTTCGGGAGTTTGTGTCTGTGCTGCGGTCACCGCACACTCCCTTCCTGGGATGATCACCTCCTGCACACACACACCCCCCACCCTGGCATCTGCTTCCCCTTGTGGTGTAAACAGAACCGGGTTGTCATGTGAGAATTCACCTTCCAATCTCAATCCGCGTGAGCCCAAACCTCCCACCCCCAGGGAGAGGCAGGCCACAGGAGCCAGCACCCCTCAACATAGGGCTCAGGGACAGGAGCCACCTGAGCTGGCCTGTTGGCGCCTCGGGGCCCTGCTGGCATCCTGGTCTCACCTCTGCACATAGACCTGAGCAAGTGTGGGGCTGGAGCTGGACCCGGCGGTGGTTG
>NW_021897864.1:0-605 GCF_006229205.1 Suricata suricatta
CTCTGAGGGTCTCATTCACCCAGGAGCCAGGCACCAAGCGAAGGGGCTGACCCAGGGCTGCAGACTGGCCCTCAGCAGGGCCCTCCTCACGGATCTCTCCTCTACCCTGGGGGACAGCCACCCCTGGGGAGCAGGGTGACAGGGGCTTCAGCAAGTGTGGCCCAGCACCCAGCACGTGGGCCGGCTCCCTGCGTGTCCCTGCCTGCTCCCCCAGGCCTCGGGGCGCTGTCTGCACTTGGCCCTCGTGCCAGGGGCCCCTCTTTCCTTGCCAACACCCTGGCCCCTCATCGGGGAGTCCAGGCGGAACGCCAGCTCCCTCACGGAGGCCACTGTGGATGCCCAGCAGGAAGACGGCCCCTCAGCTCCCCGCGGCAGCCTCACGGCCCCCAGGCACCCACCCGCTCCGCAGTCACATGCTTACGTGGGGTGTGCGGCACATTTGCCATGCAGCAGCCGGCACTCCCGCACGGCCAGCCCAGAGCAGGAGAGAGTCAACCGGCGCGTACATGGAGCGTGTCATGGGGCGTCAGGTCTGCCTTCACGTGTGCACAGACGTGTCTGAGCATCCTACCCACCCGTCATCCGTCTCCACCCAGGTTCCCCTC
>NW_021897865.1:0-605 GCF_006229205.1 Suricata suricatta
AACCAAGAAAACATTGTCTCAGTTTGCCAGTTTTATTCATGTAGTTAATTGCATAGCGTTCCAACTGATCAGTGCTAATAGAACTTTGTTAGGATGGAAGTGTTCTCTATTTGCACTGTCCAATATGGTAGTCCTTAGTCACATGTCACTACTGAACTCGTAAATGGAGCTGGTACGGTGGAGAAATTAAGTTTTATTTAATTTTAATTCATTTACACTTAAATTTGAATAGCTACAGGTGACCAGCAGTTATATTGGACAGCATAGACCTCTTAGATTAAATGCATATTGAAGGATGAGCCCTTGTTCATTCTCAAATCTCCCCTTTATCTGTTTCATAATAAATACCTGAGACATGCTGATTATATCATAAAAATGATACAAACTGTCACTTGCTATTATTATTTCCTAAATTTTTGGTCTTTCAACTATATCACTCAACAACCTTTGGGACAGATACTATAACAATTGTTAAGTACACAGAATTTGCATTACACAGACTTGGTTTCACCCTGGGACAGTTAGTTGGGAGAGTTCTGATTGGTTCATCAGCAAAATGTAAAAGCCAAGGATTTAATTTTTTTTTTTGAGAGAGAGAGAGAGAG
>NW_021897866.1:0-605 GCF_006229205.1 Suricata suricatta
CTTTTTGAGTAAAGTATTTGTTCAAATTTAGTACAAACATAGCCAAAGATAAAACTATATTTAATGCATTAACATAGCTAAGCCTTACTCTATAGTTCAAAACCTACTGAAGATCTATCTACTGACTGTCTATGAAATAATAATATGCAGCTTTTAGGAAGGGTACTGGGTCACCAAGGAGTGGCAGGCTGTTGCAGTAGCACTTGGATAAACAGAAGACACCAGCAGTCCTAAAACTTCACAGGAGCCAAATGAACATTTAAACACTCTTCTCATGGGCAAACTTGAAATAGTCAAAGATGACCTCCACAAAGGCCAGGATGCATCTATGTTCTCCCTCGTTTACAACGGGGATGCGGATTCTTGGACTTGTAATTCAGTATTTTGAGAGAAGGTTTGATGCAGGAAAGATATAAATGGCAGTCTTAGTTAGTAAGAGTGCAATAAACAAAGCTCAGAAAATTGTAACTTTTTTCATCCAGTTCATTATTGGGGGTAGAATGTTCGAGAGTCATTTCCATGCTTGGACCCTATGCTGCTCAAAAGAACATCAATTAATATATTTAGAAATTAAAATTTACCAATATATTGACTTAATTGTAGAC
>NW_021897867.1:0-1365 GCF_006229205.1 Suricata suricatta
GTATAGTCTGTTTCATCTTTTATTTTTCCTTTTAAATCTATTAATTACTTGGGTTCTTTGAAATACAATCTTAGTCGCATAGGAAATTTTCTGAAAATTATCGTATTTAAAAAGGAGCTCAGGGGCACCTTGGTGGCTCAGTTAGCTAAGTGACCAACTTTGGCTCAAGTCATGATCACCCACCATGGGTCTGAGCCTCGCTTTGGGCTCTGTGCTGACAGCTTGGAGCCCGGGGCTTGTTTTGGATTCTGTGTTTCCCTCTCTCTCTGTGCCCTTCCCCTGCTCTCTCTCTCTCAAAAATAAATAAACATTAAAAAGTTGTTTAAAGAAAAAGGAGCTTGGGATGATGTATGTAGTGAAAGAGTGTGAAGGCACATTCAGAAGAAGAAAATTCTGCTTTTTGATTTAAAAAGTTTTTGTGCCTTTTTTTAAACAAATATTTCCAAATACTATTATTATTTTTTAATTTTTTAACTTATTTTAAAAAATTGTTTAACATTTACCTATTTTTTTAGGAAAGCGACAGAGCCTGAGCAGGAGAGGGGCAGAAAAAAAGGGAAACACAGAATCTGAAGCAGGCTCCAGGCTCGGAATTATCAGCACAGAGCCCTACATAGGGCTCAAACTCATGAAAAGTGAGATCATGACATGAACTGAACTCAGACACTTAACTGACTGAGACACCCAGGCACTCCCTACATTTTTTTCAACTTCTTAATTTTTTTCAGTTTATTTATTTATTTTGAGAAAGACAGAATAAATGAGGGAGAGGTAGAGAGTGAGGGAAAGAGAGAGAATCCCAAGCAGGTTCCTGGCTGCCAGCACAGAGCTAGACACAGGGCTGCATCCCACACACTGTGAGATCATGACCCAAACTGAAACCAAGGGTGACACTTAACCAACTGAGCCACCCAGGGGCCCCCAAAATATTATTATTTTTAAATAAATTGGTGATTTATGATATATTTATAATCTCTATTAAAATATCTTTGCATATATCCCTTAGGTTACATTTTATTTTCTTTAAACTGGAAATATTCAATACTATCATAAAATGTGTAAGATATACAGTATTTAAATGTGGCATCTAATTAACTTGTACACAACCAAGAAATCTGTGGGTGTCTAATAACGTATTTGCTGTCATAACCCTGTTTGTATTAGCTGCAGCTCAGCAATGTTATTTTTGGGTGTCAACTTAACATCTTGAAAAGTAATTGAAAATTATAAAGATTTTACCAATAACACATTTTTTATATTTTAATTTACATTTGTGTGACTATAAAAACTAAGGTTGACATCTTTTATCTTTGGTTACAAATTCTATTTTATTATAACCACATTATTAATCACTCTAAACCTGGG
>NW_021897868.1:0-605 GCF_006229205.1 Suricata suricatta
GAAGACGTGTGTCTGAACGTCAGAAGAAAGGAGCTGGGGACTGGAGGATGCTTCCTACTGGATAGTGGATCATGCCATCGGCACGGCCTGGTCGCCCTGGGAGCGTGTGCACAGTGTGACTAGAAGTAGGTCAAGGACCGAGTCTTGGGGCAACTCCTCCCCGGATGTGGTTCTCAAGCTTTAGTGGATGTAATTACTACCTCTTGAGAGGGTAAAGACGGGACTTCCTGGCCCGGCCCTTGAGGTTTTTGATTCAGGAGGTCAGGATGGGCCTGGGCATCTGCTTTGCAGCCTAGTTCCTGCCTCTCTGCTCCCACTCCCACAGATGGAAAATTCCATCCCAGGTGGGACAGGAGTTTGCGGCAAGTAGGAGAGAGACTTGGAGCAAAGCTGAGAGTTTTATTTGATTTTACTCAAAAAAGAAACCAGTTTATTTTGAGCGAGCGAGAGAGAATCCCAAGCAGGCTGCCTGCTCAGATGCGGGTCTCTTATCTCACGAGCCATGAGATCATGACCTGAGTCGCAGTCAAGAATCGGACACTTGGCCAAGTGTCCCCACCCAGGTGCCCCCAGACTTCACTTTTTAGCGTGGAATGCGATCATTT
>NW_021897869.1:0-605 GCF_006229205.1 Suricata suricatta
GTAATTTATTTACTTATTTATTTAGAAAGAGTGAAAGGGGAGGGCAGAGGGAGAGGGAAAGAGAGAATCCCAAGCAAACTCTGTGCCCAGTGTGGAGCCTGATGCCAGGCTCAATCTCATGACCATGAGATCGTGACCTGAGCTGAAATGAAGAATCGGGAGCTTAACCGACTGGGCCCCCCAGATCCCCCTGATCTTGTGTAATTTAAAGTAAATCTTAGATACTGTTGTCATGACCTAATAAGATTAACAATAATTCCTTAATGTCCTCTAATACCTAACTTATACTCACAACTTCCAAAGCCAACACCAAAATTGGTTTTATAGTTGGGCTGAACAAAGTCCATACGTCCTACTTGTTAGAGTTCCTAAATTCTTCTGTACTAAGATAGTCCTCGCCCCGCTGACTTTAAACATTATGTGGATGACCTGATGCAACTTCCATTGAATTCGTCCCAAAGGCTGCCATCTTGCAGTCTCTGATGTAGTTTCTTGGAGCCCAAACATTTGCATTCCATTTTTCTCCTGACTCTGATTTCCTGTTTTAATTTCTACTTAACCTTGGTTCTGATTTTTAAATTTGACTCTTAGGTCACCAGTTCATC
>NW_021897870.1:0-605 GCF_006229205.1 Suricata suricatta
TGGTCAGAATCCATTTCCCTTAAAGACTGTGGAGAGAAATGAACCAGGATTTCCCAGGAGGGGATTGAGTCTCTCAGAGCTCAGTGCCTTGACTTTTGCATCCGCTAAGGGAATAGAGAACTTGCATCCTGACTTCTAACTCCTTTCCCCTTGTTTAGCGCCCCACATCCAGCTATGAGCAGGGTGTCTTTTGAGTTAGTGGGTGAGGGGAAAGAATGGAAGCGAAGGAGAGGTTCTTTATTCTGGGGATTTGACTAAGTTCTGTTCTCTGAGCATTAGCCCCCTCACCTGGGAAGCGAGGGGCTTGGATCAGCTAGTCTTTGAGGTTTCCAGGCCTATTACTCCACAATTTCATTTCTCCTTTTGGACAGGAGGGTTAATACCAAGGAGTAGTGAGAAATAAGGGGTAATTGGCAGCTACGTGCCAGGTTATGGGGTCACTAATTCTGAGTTATGACATTTCAATCCTGTGAGAGCCAGAAACACAGTGAGCTAGAGCCGGCACAGGCTATGCACAAGCTTTAGGGGGCCCTTTCTGTTCTCATCTTCTCAGTTGAGAGACTTTATTGCATTATTTATTCAGACTCAGTTCAGGGTCAGATCCA
>NW_021897871.1:0-605 GCF_006229205.1 Suricata suricatta
AGCGCTAAGTATACAATGGGAGTCCGGCAAGCTGGACAGGCAGTCCCGTCCTCCTTGGTTCGCCATCCCACGTCTCGGAGGCCCTGCCAGGTGCCAGAAAGCCCCCTCCCAGGGCGGGGTGGGGGAGGGGAAGACAGCTCTCCTTGCACAGCAGGCAGGCTCAAGAACCCGGGAGAGCCAGCTCCCTGGCGATCCCACCAGCCAGGCCTCTTACTTGGGCTTGCCCTGAGCTGCAGACGCAGCTTGTTCTGGTCCCCGGGCCCGTGTGACCGCGGGCCTCAGTTTCCCCACTCGGCTAGAGGGCCGCTGAACGGTCCAACTTGCTCCGGGGCCACAAACGCACTGGGCAGCCTGCAAAGCCAGCCCTTTCGCCTCCCTGGGCCTCATTCTCCCCTCCTGGCCACACCGACCGGTCACCACAGAGAGCCCTGGAAGGACTGAGTGACGCAAAAGCGCCGGGGGGGGAAAAAATGGTCGGGGCCGCAACAATAACGTCAAGGAACGCGCGCCCTTCGGGCCGCTAAGGCCCTCGCGCAGCCTGTGACGGCCGCACCGACCGAACGCCCGCCGAAGAAGAGCAGGCCCGGGGCCGGGAGGCCCGTCTG
>NW_021897872.1:0-605 GCF_006229205.1 Suricata suricatta
GGAAGGAAGGAAGGAAGGAAGGAAGGAAGGAAGAGAGGGAGGGAGGAAGAGAGGGAGGGAGGAAGGAAAGAAACATTTTAAGATCCAAGAGGTTGATTATTGAGTTTTAGACTCACATTATTTCATTTTCAATTTTTTCTTCCAATTATCTGGTTCTCAGCTGTTTTGACACCCACTATTGCCAACACACACACACACAAAAAAAAGTGTGTGTGTGTGTGTGTGTATACTTTTTCCATCTTTCAATTCTGTGACTATAAATTTAATGTGTTTGGACTAGTGAAAGATCACTAGACAAAAGTCACTTATTTTATAAAATTCTAATGATTTTATAACACTACAAATGCTTACATGAACACATACACATATATTTATATCACTTCATTGCAATAGACGATTGGCATATGAAGAAAACTAAAATGTACAAGGTCACACTGAAATACCTTTCAACTTCTCTCACTTCCTGAACATTGGCTTTGCCATGGAAACTGAAAAGCTAAATAAGACCCACTTCACGGCACACAAATTGTAGTTGCTTTGAGATTGCAGTAATTTTCAAACCATCCTTGAAAAACACCCACTTATTATTATTATTATTTTTTTTT
>NW_021897873.1:0-605 GCF_006229205.1 Suricata suricatta
TTTTTTTTTTAAAGTTTTTAAATGTTTTTATTTTATTTTTTTGAGAATGAGCCAGAAGAGAGTGGGGGGAGGGGTACAGAGAGAGGGAGACAGAGGATCTGAAGCGGGCTCTGGGCTGAGGGCAGAGGGGCTCGAACTCATGAACCGTGAGACCAAGACCTGAGCCACGGTTGGATGCTTAACCCACTGAGCCCCCCAGGCGCCTCTGTTTCTTGATCTGGGTGGTGGTTACAGACTGTGTTCACTGTCGGAAAATTCACTAAGCGATGCCCTTCGGGTTAAGTGGGCTGTACTTTAATAAAAGCGACACTTTAAAACATTTTAAAGGAAGAAGAGTGCCTTGGAAGCTCCGGGGACGAAGCACAGAGTCAGCCTTGACGGGCGCCTCGGGGACCAAGCACCTGTGTGCTAAGTGGTCACTGCTTCTCTCTCGAAGGGTCCCCTGGGCCATCCGAGGACATCAGCTTCTCTGAAAACGCATTCTCTTTGGCGCCTTCAGCCACATTCTGCACAGATGTGTTTTGTTTTGCTTTGCTTTCTAAATTTTTTAAAGCTTATTTTATTTATTTTGAGAGAGAGAGAGAGAGAGAGAGAGAGAGAGAGAG
>NW_021897874.1:0-605 GCF_006229205.1 Suricata suricatta
AAATGATCGCATTCCACGCTAAAAAGTGAAGTCTGGGGGCACCTGGGTGGGGACACTTGGCCAAGTGTCCGATTCTTGACTGCGACTCAGGTCATGATCTCATGGCTCGTGAGATAAGAGACCCGCATCTGAGCAGGCAGCCTGCTTGGGATTCTCTCTCGCTCACTCAAAATAAACTGGTTTCTTTTTTGAGTAAAATCAAATAAAACTCTCAGCTTTGCTCCAAGTCTCTCTCCTACTTGCCGCAAACTCCTGTCCCACCTGGGATGGAATTTTCCATCTGTGGGAGTGGGAGCAGAGAGGCAGGAACTAGGCTGCAAAGCAGATGCCCAGGCCCATCCTGACCTCCTGAATCAAAAACCTCAAGGGCCGGGCCAGGAAGTCCCGTCTTTACCCTCTCACGAGGTAGTAATTACATCCACTAAAGCTTGAGAACCACATCTGGGGAGGAGTTGCCCCAAGACTCGGTCCTTGACCTACTTCTAGTCACACTGTGCACACGCTCCCAGGGCGACCAGGCCGTGCCGATGGCATGATCCACTATCCAGTAGGAAGCATCCTCCAGTCCCCAGCTCCTTTCTTCTGACGTTCAGACACACGTCTTC
>NW_021897875.1:0-605 GCF_006229205.1 Suricata suricatta
ACTGCATTCATTTGAACCCTGACATTACCGAGGTAGTTTAAGAAGTAAAGTCAAATAATTTTAAATAAAGCATTAATTCTAAAAGTTAAATAAACAGAAATTATGATGGGTGCCTTACTACACTGACAATTTTAAATAATTTAGTAAACATGTGTCATCAGTCTTCTGGGAGATGTTGGGGAAAACTGTAATGAACTAACGGACACCCTGTCCTCAATGAGAGGGACTGTATGCTGAGAACCTATATATAATGAGAAGTAGTAGAAGGTATAAGAGTTCCGAAAGGGAGATGATTCTTCCCAGGTCTGAAGATGAAGGGATGCCTCTTTGTAGTTCAATTGTAAGTTTAACACAGGTTCAGTCTTAAAGTTGACCTGGGATAATCCATCTCTCCTTCCTGCATCCTTTCTAGATTCTACAAAATTAGCACACGCCCCTCACACAGCATGCGGGCTTCCAGGAGAGCTCCTTCCCCGTCTGGGGCGGGGGCCACCCCTGCCACTGACCTGGTGCACTGGCAAGTGGTACCATGGCCGGTCCCCAGCCCTGCAAAGCACACCAGCTGACAGGCCACCAGTCGGTGGGCCAATGACAAGAAGACGATC
>NW_021897876.1:0-605 GCF_006229205.1 Suricata suricatta
AAATTTTTTAATGTTTTATTTCTTTTTTGATACAGAGAGAGACAGAGCATGAGGGGGGAGGGGCAGAGAGAGAAGGAGACACAGGTCTGGAAGCAAGCTCCAGGCTCTGAGCTACCTGTAAGCACAGAGCCCAACGTGGGGCTCGAACCCACGAATGTGAGGTCTGACCTGAGCCGAAGTCGGAGGCTTAACTGACTGAGCCACCCAGGCGCCCCTGTTCTTATCTATTAGGATTATAAGGATGACATGAGTTAATTTATGTACAGGACTTGGCACCTACTAAGCTCTCCATAAGTATTAGTGGCTATGATTATTGTTATTTCTATTTTTAAGTTCTTAACATGCTGTTCTTTATATGATGATCTGACCCATGGAACAAATTTTCCATCTATCTCATCACCAAGAATTATAGTAATGCTTTTTTTTGGGTGTCAGTGCTGTGGTTATTATGCAGTTATTCCATAACTGTCTTTATGTTACTCTTTTTGTATGTGTGTGGTAGATATTAAAAAGAATAGATCTGTATTTTAGATTCTTCTTATAATACATATTTTGTGTATAACCTTTGCCTTTCTTCATTTTTTCGTTCTTGTTTACTTTTCTGT
>NW_021897877.1:0-605 GCF_006229205.1 Suricata suricatta
CCTAATATAGGAGCACCAAAATATACAAAGGAAATATTAACAGACCTGAAGGGAGAAATATACAGCAATACATAATAGTAAAGGAATGCGGTATCTGTCTTTCAACAGTAGCTAGATCATACAGAAAATAAATAAAGAAACATTGGACGTAAACTACATATTATTGCAAACAGAATTAAGAGCTCTTTACAGAACATCTCCTCCAACAGCAGCAGATACATTCTTCTTAAGTGCACATGAAACATTCTCCAGGATGGATCATATGTTAGGCCACAAAACACACCTTCATAAATTAAAGATATTGAAATCATATCAAGCATGATTTTCTGACCACAATGGTATTAAACTAGATATCAGTCACAAGGAAACTGAAAAATTCACAAATATGTGGAGATTAAACAACATGCTATTCAACAACCAATGGGTCAAAGAAAAACTTGAAAGGGCATTCAAACAATATCTTGAAACAAGTGAAAAAAAATAACATACCAAAACCTATGGAATAAAGGAAAATAAGTTCTAAGAGGGAAGTTTTTAGCTATAAACACCTACACTAAGGAAAGAGGTCTCAAATAAACAACCTAACTTTATACCTCAAGGATCTA
>NW_021897878.1:0-2952 GCF_006229205.1 Suricata suricatta
CGGTGCTACTAAACGCTCTTTGTGCTCAGAACACCCAAAAGGAGAAAGGCTCAGGCTCATGAAAATTTACTACATGCACGTCCAGATGAAAAGGGGGGTGGCTGTCTTATGTGGTGGAGAGGACAAAATGGAGCCCCCCTCAAAGAGGACAAAAATTGAAGAAATGACCGTTTTTGAAAAGAGCCCTGCAGAAGCCACCGTCCCTTATGTGTCAGTGAAGGAACCACTGACTGACAATGAGTCCAGCAGTGACAACAAAGCCCAAGAGGAAAGGGAGGAGGTTGAGGGTCCAGCAGAGCCTCCAGCTCCACAGGAGTGTTCCAGGCCCAAGACGCCCGAATGGCTGGTGGCCCTGGAGAGCGGCTACAGGTGCATGGGCTGCTGCCGGGTCTTCCCCACCTTAGAGGTCCTCAAGCAGCACGTGCAGAATGGGGCCAGTGAGGGCTTTAGCTGCCGTGCTTTTCATCTTGCCTATACTAGGCTGAAGTTGAAAGGAGAAGAAGATGGAGAAGAAAATGAGAAGGAAGAGGAAAGAGATGGAGATAACACTTAGATGCCAGAAAGGAAAGCATTCATGATGCCAGAATGGAAAGC
This sequence comes from Suricata suricatta, assembly GCF_006229205.1. Lineage (NCBI taxonomy): Eukaryota > Metazoa > Chordata > Mammalia > Carnivora > Herpestidae > Suricata > Suricata suricatta. The sequence continues at coordinate 595 of NW_021897878.1, forward strand.
ATTCTGGCATCAAAGTCTCCATCCAAATAAAGAGGTGATTTTTCAGCCCCTAAAAGAGAGGAAGTAGAGTAGACCATACTCTACTCAGGGGCCTCTGTCTTCCCTCAACACCCCTAGTGCCCACTGTTAGGTTTATTTACACCCACCCTGTCCCCACCACTCTCACCGCACCACCAGTAGGAGCAGAGAACCATTTTCCGTTACATCCACTGTTCTCCCAAGATGGAGGAGCAAGAAGGCAGGTCACACCATGTGGAACAGCAAGACGCTCTTGAACCAACTAAAGAGCAGTGAACACCGATATACCATCTCCACCATGACAGTTGATATAAAAGGCTTACTCGAAGGTGGAAAAACTGCTAGGAGTCAAGTCGCACAAGAGGTGAGTGCCCTTGGGGTAAGAGAGTACCTCCAGGGTGTGGGGGATTCAGGGTTCTCAGAAAAGGTGGCAGCCAGCAGAGATGCCTCCCAAGGTTCTCCGGGAACTGCGCTGATAGATTCCCTTCAGAGGAATATATCCCTGAAAGTGGAATTAATGAAGGAGAATGCTTCCTTTCTGTGCCCTGTGAGGAGACAGGAGTAAAGACAGGCTTGTCTGGGAGTTCAGTACGGCAGAGAAGCCTGGGCCTGTCATTCCTAGACCAACCAAATGTCTTGGGAGTCACATCCTCTGGAAATTTATTCCGGGGCCTGCCTCCCTTTCAGGAGGCACAGGGCAGAGTAGGGTCCAACTTTCTCTCTTGGAGGAAGGGTCGGTGCGCAGGCTGGTGATAGGACTACCTTTTCCCTGGTTGGAGTGAGAGTTACAACCACTTGAGAGAAACAGTCCATGGAATCCTTTTCTGTTGTTGTTGTTTTTAAGCCACATGGGGATATACTATTTGCCAGTAGTTCTCGCTGTTTTCTCTGAAGTATCAGGTGCATCCGGAGAAGGAGACGATGGAGGCTGCCCTTCCACCAAGGATCACTTCTGGCAGCTTTTAATGTGTTGCTTCCTGGAGATCCCTATATTCTTTTGTGAAAGTTCACCATCCCCACATCTTATTCTTTATTATTGTCACAGCCTCCAGTGCTTTGTTCTCAAGGGATCCATCGAGGGGTTAAGCATGGAGGAAGCTGCAAAGACATTCAAAGCCGGCTTCACACTACAAGGAATGAGTGTGTTTTGTTAGTTAATGGGGCAAGGGAGGGGCTCATTTGTCCATGCTCCAAAAGTCAGAGTTAGCTGAAACCTGGGAATTGCCCCGAATTTTTGGAATCACGTAGAGTGAATGAGTGAATGAACATGTACCACTAACATAAGAAAAGCTGCCTTCCTCATTGAAGGGACCCCCTTCTCTCTTTTCATTTTCTCACAGCAACACAGACCCATTGGCCCAAAGATGTCAAGCAGCGGTTTCTAGCACCTTCCTAGAGTCCCACTAGAGCCAGAAGATCTCATGAGCCCCACAGCCTCAAGTGAGGGCCGGCTGAAGATGGCTATACCTGATCCTTGTGGCTGCTCCCGAGTTAGCCTGGTGAAATGCGGTGCCCTCGTCTGGAGAAAACACCCACATTGCCCTGTGAGGGGCCCGAGGAACGCCAGGAACAATGTGCGTCAGGAGATCTCTGGGAGGCCCTTCCTCCCCGCCTGCCCACCCAGCCCTCCAGGAGTCAGGTGCCGTGGCAGACATCTGTAAGGTCGTCTCATGGAGAAGAGGGAGGCGTCCCCAGAGAGGTGGCAGGACTGTGGAAGCTCAGTTCTCATCCCTAGAGCTTTCACCAGTGCAACGGAAGATCGAGGACAACTTGGCAGGGCTCAGGGGAGGAGACTGCTCACTTGACAGAGGCTTTAAAAGGATATTCCAGTTTCTTTCTCAGTCTGAGTTCTACTTGGAGCTTCTCAGGTCCCTTTCATTTAGTGGAGGCTTGACCACCTGTCTCCTGGTCTTACTCTGCAGCCGGGCTATCGCTCTTAGCCCCGCCTAATGTATTCCCTCCTCTACGCCTTAAATCCATAAATATGTGCAGCAGAGCAGAGCGTGAACACACAGTACAGATTGTCATCCATACCCTTCCTCCCAGACTTTTCCACCAGCGTAGTCTTTGTTCACAGTCTTATTTCTCGATATCCTTTTCTTTAAATGCACATATACCTTTCCCTAACATGCTTGCCCACACAGTTACTTGCCTGGGGGGCCCTTCTTATTGAGATAGGAAAAGCTAGTGCAACAATAAAACCAAAAGTAGCAAAAACCCACCCCGTGGCTTTCATGAGCTTGTGCACATGTAGCTGCACACACTTCTTATATGGTGAAAGTAGAAAGGATGGAACATGTAGCAAACCATCAGAGACCACCAAATATATGTACCCAAGGG
>NW_021897879.1:0-1365 GCF_006229205.1 Suricata suricatta
CCTGGGTGACTCAGTTAAGCATCCGACTCTTGGTCTTGGCTCAGGTCGGGATCTCATAGTTCATGAGTTCGAGCCCCACAATGGGCTCTGCCCTGATTGCATGGTGTCTGCTTGGGATTCTGTCTCCTTCTCTCTGCCCCTCCCCAGCTTGTGCATTCTCTCTTTCTCTCTCTCTCTCTCTCTCTCTCTCTCTCTCTCTGTCTCTCTCCCTCTCTTTCTCTCTCTCTCGTAGCTTCCCACTTACAAAATGGAAACATCACATCTAGCAGGTGTGTGTGTGTGTGTGTGTGTGTGTGTGTGTGTGTGTGTGGTGTTGCACAATGCAAGTCCATTTTGACACAAAATGTTGACCATTCACTTATCCTCAGAATCATTTTTATTTCTTTAGCATGGTTAAGAACTTACTGAAGATTAGATACTAAATGATGAGTCATTTTCCAAGTCCCTAGGTTTATTTTTTCAAAAATTATCTTGCCACCTTCTCCTCGCCCCTTTTTAATTTTTTTAACTTTTTTAGAGACAAAGATAAACCATCTGTAAGATAAGACAAGAAAGCACATAAACTCAAAAACTGATTTCTTGGGAAACTTTTATCTCCTTGTCCATTGATAATGCTTCTTTGGGTAATTTGGTTTCCTATGGCTCAATAAATTAAATCCAGATAGATGAAGCAAGAAATAGGTTTTTAACTCTGTTCTGAATTAGAATTATATCATTATAATAAAACCATAATGATATTCTGAAATCTAGCAGAGAAATAAAGCTGGGAAGGATGTCATACCAGCATATGATGGAGCCTATTCTACCAGTTAGCAATTCTGATTTTTGTAACCTTTTAAAAATTCTGTTAATACTGATCAGAAAATATGTCACAGTCTTGTGCTGGGTTTGGCTTGGCAAAGGCGACCATTACACTACTAAAACATCTTTTGTCATTTATTTTATCATCTTATCTTACAAAAGCCTTGACCTTCTTTTATCAGGAGAGGGGATCTGTGTAGACTTGATCTTTAGGTAAAAAACTTCCCATCATTATCTGATGCTTTGGAAAAACAGATGTTGAAATCCAAAATTTCAGACCCTATTTACCGATTATTCATAATGTGATGTCCACAAGCCAGGTCCTATCATCAGGGAGCCGAAACTTGGGTCTCGGAGAACCTGACCCCCTGAGGAGCGCTGCCCAGCACTGGACTTGCTCAGGGACCCGTGCAGTCCACTCACTCCCCCACACAATAGGCTGCTGGACAACGGTCCATGCCTCCGGCTCTGCAGGCCTGGGATCCCTCCGGGCACAATGGAGTCCTGGTCTCCTCTGTGCCCTCTGTCTTTTGCTCTGCCCTCACTCCTGTCAGGGTGTCATAG
>NW_021897880.1:0-605 GCF_006229205.1 Suricata suricatta
TTAAAGCTGGGTGATGGGGTCGCCTTCTGTGGTTTGAGTTACGTGAACACTTCGTGTCTGGCAGACACGAAGTTGGGCCTTGTCACTGCCTCATGCTAGAGCCTGGGGACAGTGTTGAAGCCCCCTCTGAGCCTCAGTGTTTCCTGGCCCTACCCATCAGAGTCACTGGCGGGAGCAGGTTAGATTATATGTCTGCACGTTCTTGGCCAGGGGACCAGGGGACCAGAGCAAAGTGAGTCCTCTATGAAAACGAGTTTCCTTTTCTCCAAGTGGGAGGAAGAAAGGAAGGGGGAGCTTGGTCCTTTGATATAATGAGTTACATTTTAAGAAAGCAGTTCCTTCTTAAAGTTACATGTAAGGACAGAAATGTGATACTCTGATGGAAGAAAACTCATATTTTAAAAACAGATCCTAATGACCAGAGGTTGTATTGGGGCATGAACTCCCTCTCCAGAAAGAGTTTACACCTGCAGCCTGGCTCTCTGGCCTGAGATGGACTCCAGGCGGCTGCTTGGGGCTCAGGGCCTGGCTGCAGGCAGCCCCTCAAGGCCACTAGCTTGGTTGATGCAGCTGAGGGAACCTTCCAGAGAAGCTGTGATTGTTCC
>NW_021897881.1:0-605 GCF_006229205.1 Suricata suricatta
GGGGTCAAGCTGGACTATTTTCCTTATACAATTTTAGCATATTTCTCCACCAAATAAAGATATTTGTTCTTTTACTAAACCAAAAGGTCACTCTCCCATCTAACAAAATTGACAATAACCTCTTAATTTCATCTAATATTCAGACCTTGGTCAAATGTTCCTGATTGTCTAAAAAATTCCTTTTTAGGGACACCTGACTAGCTCAGTCAGTTAAGAGGCCGACCTCAGCTTGGGTCATGATCTCATGGTTCATGGGTTCAAACCCTACGTCGGGCTCTGACAGCTCAGAGCCTGGAGCCTACTTCGGATTCTGTGTCTCCCTCTCTATCTGCCTCCTATCCCGCTTGTGTTCTGTTTCTCTGTCTCTCTCTCAAAAATAAATAAGCATTATAAAAAATAATTAAAAATACATTTTTATAGTGGGTTTGTTTAATCAGGGTCCAAACAATTTCTGTACACAGCATTTATTAATCTCTTAAGTTGTACTTAATATATAACACTTCTCTTTATACCACCCTTTTTCATGCTTTTTAAGAAACCATGGTATCTCAGGGTGCCTGTGTGGCTCAGTCATGCATCTGACTTTGGCTCAGGTCATGAGCTCA
>NW_021897882.1:0-605 GCF_006229205.1 Suricata suricatta
TTTGACCTCTTCTTAAATCACGAATGTCTTTAATAGCATCTAGAATGGCGAATCCTTTCCAGAAGTTCAGCAACTGACCTCGCCCAGATCCATCAGAGGAAGCACTATCTATGGCAGCCATAGTCTTATAAAATGTACTTCTTGAAAAGTAAACACTTGAATGTCAAAATTGCTCTTTGATCCACATGATGCAGAGTGGATTCTGAGCTGGCTTGGAAACATTAACCTCATCATACATCTGCATCTGAGCAATTGGTCCACCAGATGTGCTGTCACTGAACAGAAACATGTTAAAATGAATCTTTCTGAGCCATAGGTTTTGAGAGGGCCTAAAATAGTCAGCAAACCATGTTGTAAACACATGTGCCTTCACTTAGGCTTTATTTTTCCATCTGTAGAGCACACACAGGGTAGATGAAGCCTAATTGCTCAGGGCCTCAGGATTTTCAGAATGGTACATGAGCACTGGCTTCAACTTCAAGTCACCAGTTGTGTCAGCCTCTCACAAGGGGATCAGCCTGCACTTTGAAGCATTGGAGCCAAACATTGGCTTCTCCTCTCTAGCTATGAGAGTTCTAGATGACATCTTCTTCCAATAGAAGGTC
>NW_021897883.1:0-605 GCF_006229205.1 Suricata suricatta
CGCCTTGGGGGGCGGGGGATGTGTGGGGGACACGTCGGAGAAGCCGAGGAAGAGCAAAGCCGGGAAAACCGGGCATGGGGAGACGCTTTATACACAGTCCGGGCTGTTGCCCCTCGGAGGGGCTTCAGGACCCCCTCCCGCCCCTGTCCCAGCGGGCTCACCCCCTAAACGAGAGATCGCAAAGGAGCTTAGATTCCAGATGGGCTGTAGATCTAAACGTGTAAGATAAAGCAGTACCTTCTGGAAGAACTCCTAGGAGAATACTTCCATGGGGGAAGGCAAAGATTTCCTAACACAAAAAGCACGAGCTATAAAAGACAGGAAAGATGCATTGAACTGCATTAACATTTAGAATTTCTCTTCATCAAACAACACCATTAAGACAGTGAAAACACAAGCCACAGAGTGTAAGAAAATAGTTGCAACCCGTATATCCCACAAAGAATTCATATCCAGAGCCTATAATGAATCTATGAATTTACAAGAAAGGCAGAGGGGCGCCTGGGCCGCTCTGCCGGTGAAGCTTTCGGCTCTTGGTTTTGCTCAGGTCACGATCTCACAGTTTGTGGGTTGGAGCCTTTCATCACGCTCTGTGCTGAATTCTC
>NW_021897884.1:0-605 GCF_006229205.1 Suricata suricatta
AAACAAACAAACAAACAAACAAACATTTGAAATAGAGAAAAATTTTAACAGGGCCTTACTTCACACACTAAGAAGAAGTCTGATAGGGGAGTCAGACTTCAACACTTAAAAGAATAATAGAATATTCAAATTAGAAAAGATCTTTGGGGTCACGGAATTCAACTCCTCACTTTGTCAATAAGGAAAATAAGACCTAGCGAAGTGCAATACGTGCCCCAAGTTCGACAGGAGTAGAATTAGAACTAGTCCAGGGCTCACACTTTCCAGGCGGGAGCTGAGATGGACCAAATGACACCGCACTGTTCCCAACTACATTTAGAAAACTCCTCCCCTCCCCTTGAGCCCCATTCCATACTTGCCCCATTTTCTGTTTTTGTTTTTTTCTCTAGTCCAAAACATGAACCTTAAGGCCAAATCATCTCAGAATGCAAAGGTCCTGAAATAACTTTCTTCCCTGCTAAGGACGAGAAGAGAGAGTTTATTGAATGTCTTTCTCTTTCCTGGTCCTTTTGGCTCTCCTGATTTTCTGCAAACTCTGGCACAGTGTGCCCTGCGTGTCTGTGGAGAGACAAACTCTGCCAGATTCTGCATTCAAAAGTTTTAGG
>NW_021897885.1:0-605 GCF_006229205.1 Suricata suricatta
GGTCCCAAATTCATTAGGATTAAACTATCTCCATATTTAGAAACTTCTGTTCTGGCCCGCCATTTGGAATATTGAGCTCCTCATAATTGAGGATTTATTTAAGTTAAAGATAATAGCAATGAATATATTATTACATTTCTGTATTTTAATTTCCATCTCCCTCTTTCTGTTTCTCCCTTTAAGAGCTAATAATCCTAAAGGACTGTTGGAAGTTCGAGAAGCTCTGGAAAAGGTACACAAAGTTGAAGACCTCCTGCCAATTATGAAGGTAAGTTTCACATCAGAATCCTGGTAGGTGTTTTGAGGGGAAAAACAGAAGCAGAGCACTTTGTAAAAATGAACTCCTAGCTGTTACATGCATGTTTCTTAATATTATGCTAGAAGCATTTTAAAATAGTAAGCATTCTACCCAAAAACACTAATGTAAATTCACTCTGAATAATAACCCAAATCACGTAAAACACAGGCATCAATCTCAAACATAAAAGCAAATCTGTGAGGAAGCAGTTGACTGGGGAAACAGAAGGACACTTAGAAGTGTATACCATTGAATTCTGTGTCTGGCCGCAGTGGAGTACCTGATACTTGATCGACTTTCCACACCG
>NW_021897886.1:0-605 GCF_006229205.1 Suricata suricatta
AGACCCCACTTTTCATTGTTCTACCAATCTCCACCTCTCTGCTGAATCAGCTTCCTTCAAATCTGAGTCTTGGATTTTCAATAGTTTAATTCATTTAAAAGTCAATCCAATCAAAATTACCATAGAAAAGGAAATTAAAAAAAATACATTCATTCTGGGGCTTCTTTGTGGCTCAGTTGGTTGAGTGCCCAACTCTTGATATTGACACAGGTCATTACCTCGTGGTCATGGGATCGAGCCCCTGATTGGGTTCTGCACTGAGTGTGGAACCTACTTGGGATTCTCCCTCTCCCTTCCCCATTCTCTCTCTCTTATAATATATTGTATTATATATAATGTCTTATATATAATACATATGTAATGTATATATACAAAATGTAAATATGATTTACATATGTATGTAAATTTGAAAAAATACATTTATTCCAATGCTTCCGGTTTCCAGACTATCTCATCTGTCCTGGACTGGAGTTCTCTGGGACTGGGTTCTCCTAATTGCCAGGTTGAACTGTTCTTCCTAATTGGAGCTATATTGGGAATAATTGCTTTCTTACTTAATTGGCCTGTGTAAAATCCCCAGGAAAGTCTGTCTTCCCATGCAAGCT
>NW_021897887.1:0-605 GCF_006229205.1 Suricata suricatta
GGTCTCAAAAGAAGCTCCTGAGTCATTGTCCTGTGGAACTCTGAAGTGTTATGAATAGCACAGATCAGTCCTAAACCGTGATTGATTTCAGCATTGGCAGTTATTAACTTGTAATAATCATTGCTTTACCTAGTATGAACTGTGATAACCTTTCTTTGAGTTCTTAAATCTCGATGTAAAGGCTAGTATGACAACCTCTTGAATAATGATCCTCCTTGTTTGTGGGTCTCAGATCGATCTCTCTGAGTAAGAGGAAATCATCCTGCAATTAGCTTTCCCTTTAGCAAGTTGCATTTCTAAAATATATAGTTAATATATTAGGTCTTCTTATTAACATTCTAAAGTGACTTTTAGGTTTCATAGGTGGGGATTGTTCAGTGTTTCCTAGTCTGTTCTGTGGAGTTTAAAAAAAAAAACTCAGACAAAAATTCCTAATATGATAGCAACTAGAAGAATAATTGTCATTGCAATGACCTTTTCAGTGGATAATTTGACAGACACTTGATGGACAGCATTCTCCCATCTCTCTGCCAGCCTTTTACTTCCTGCCATAAAATGCAGGAGCAAAATTTTAACTCAAGTGATAAGATTCTCAACAGCCATTT
>NW_021897888.1:0-605 GCF_006229205.1 Suricata suricatta
CCAGAGTATACACAGCAAACTGTTTGGAACCATATTCTCAGAGGGACGCCAAAAGGTTCGTTAAGACGGACTTCTTGCGGCTGAGAAAGCGTGCATCGTTTTACCTTCAGGAAACGACAGGTCTAATGAAACTCCTCTGTTCACATTTAGAACCACACGTTCAAGTAAACCAGACAGTTCTAACATGCATCAGAACAATCCAATATGCGTGACATTAAAACATATAATTCCACATTGCTGAAGCCCTGTGTGGTACAAATAAGCCCACAAAGTCATCAAAGAACAAAATGGGTGATAAAAAGCCAATTTTAGATAGTTACAGTGTTTCACTGTCACATGACCATCCCAACAACCTGAACAGGCATTTTCATACTGGGAGGTCTGGGCTGTTGGCACCAAAAAGGCGCAGGCTTGGAGACTGGGCCGGGCCAGGCTCTGGGAAAGTTCTAGGCTTAGAAGCCAGTCTCCTAACAGCCTACGATGTCTGTGCCTTCCTCCTGCAAGAGCCGTTCCGCACCCCTCTCCTATCACGGTCCAGGCCGGCTCCTGCTGGTGCCAGGCAAAACATCTAGGGGCTTCCAGGCCTCAACCTCTCTCTCTCTCTC
>NW_021897889.1:0-605 GCF_006229205.1 Suricata suricatta
AAGTCACCAGACTCCACATGATTTAATTAGAGACAAGATTTCAAGCTTTGTTTGTGTTCCCAGGATTTGGCATGATGGTACAGCTGAGACCTTGGTATTTGGGCTTCCTCTGTTTAGGTAATTGGTACAGCAGGGAGGGCTTTATTGGACCAATGGTAAGTTTTCTCCACTGAAGATTTCCAATATCCAAAATACATTTCACTGACTTTAAATGAGTCACTGGATACAATCCAGCCAAGGAAGACACACGTCTTAGAAACTCTACGGCTTAAATTCTTTGCTAAGGTTTGGGAAAGGCAGGATTTGAAGCCCAACACACCCAACTCTTACATTAGAGCTGTAAAGTTAATTCTTTTTTGTCAGGCTTCTCTATAGATTATCTCCTTTGTACGTTTCAGAATGTTGTCAACCCAAATGAGGCGTATGACACAGGAATTCATCATATCGCTACACCCTCACCATCGAGTTTCTCCCTCTCTCTGTTATGACATAACCTGTTCTCATGGCTGCTGTTGCTTTCTCCTTGCCCTCGGCCATCTAATAGCCAGATGACCCAATGCTGCTCTGCGTGGCCTCTGAGCTGTCATTGATCCTTTCTGCACCCA
>NW_021897890.1:0-1365 GCF_006229205.1 Suricata suricatta
ATGGAGCATTGAAGAAGACATGAAACTATAGTAACAGACTATGTAATCCACATACATGAGAAATATAGTTCTTTTATATGTAATTAATATTTTGAGGGAAGTTTTTTTCTCCTCATAACTTCTTGATTGAAATAATGACCATCTTTTCTCTGTATTCTCACCATCCTTTGACTGACTTTTTGATATTTCTTAAAAAAAGAAAAGAGGGCTTTTAGCTTTTCTCAGTGTTTATGGATTGACTGTCATACTCCTTTGGTCTAATTAGCTGCAAACAAAATGAGAAGAGCTTAGAGTGTTGTTATTGTCAATAAGTTAATGTAAGTCTCTCCTGTTTAACATCTAAATGAATGTATTTTTGTTTCCTCTGATATTATTCCTAATCTTATTTTATATGCATGCTTTTGCTTATTCTCTTGGCTTAGAGGTAAGTTTATGCTTTGTAGAAAGAAAATATTTGTTGGGGAGCTAAACAAAACAGTAAGCAGAATTTACAGAGGGTTTGAAATTTATAAGCAATAAACTTCATTAAAGAAAACAGATTTTTGGGGTGCCTGGGTGGCTCAGTTGGTTAAGCGTCTGACTTTGGTTCAGGCCATGATCTCATGGTTTTTGAGTTCAAGCCCCGCTGTGCTGACAGCTCAGAGCCTGGAGCCTGTTTCAGATGCTGTGTGTCCCTCTCTCTACTCCTTCCCTACTCATTCTCTCGCACGCTCTCTCTCTATCTCTCTCTCTCTCTCTCAAAAAAAAAAAAGAAAGAAAAGAAAAAAAAAAGAAAGAAAATAGATTTCAATAGCTATTCAGTCTATATTAAAACTTTGTATAAGGTCTAAATGTCATAGCATTTATTTACCATATTCTAGAGTCAAAAGTAAGCATTTTTGAGAGACATGACTTTGTTTTGTTTGTGTAACACTCCATTTTGTTAGCCGTAGGCTCCCAGCTGCTTCTTAATGAGATACAACCATAATTCAGAGAAAAATAGACTAAGAAACCAAGACTATTAGAGCAAACGATGTGATAAGAGTTAGAGAGAAAAGAATATGAGCCACAAAAGGATTTTTTATCAGGCTATCCTGTGGTACACTCTGATTGCAGGCAGACACAAATTGAGATTCAACATTACATTCAAAAGATACCAACTGTTAAATTGGCAACTTTATGATGGCGAGAGGAGAGGAGAGACTTAAAATTTCTTGGCACCTCTGAGTAAAAGTCATCTTTACATGGGTATTTGTAGTGCTTTAACTTTTCCTGGATAATTAGAAAGGTTTTTGTTGGAAGTTGTTTGAATTCTGATTACTGTCAAGAGTGCTTAAACCCAGCAGATAACTTAGAAATAGTGTAATATTTCAAATGTTATAAATT
>NW_021897891.1:0-605 GCF_006229205.1 Suricata suricatta
AGAGAGAGAGAGAGGGAGAGAGAGGACCCCAAGCAGGCTCTGTGCTGCCATCACGGAGTCTGATGCGGGGCTCCAACTCCTGAACTGTGAGGTCATGACCTGAGCTGAAATCAAGAGCCAGACACTCAACTGACTGAGCCCCCCCAGGGACCCCCCCCCTAAAGGGTCCTGATGATGAAGATGGGACATGGGAAGGGGACAGTCAGTGAGAGTTGATAAACCTCCCCAAAGCTGTTAATGCCATGGACATTGGGTAATTGGGGTCCAAGCCTGGAGCTCTGGTGGCCCCTGTGGCCTCTGGGCATGAGGTCTTGAGAGGACAGTGGAGCTGTAAGGTGGAGACACAGTTCCGATGACATATGACGTTCAGGGCCAAGTCAGACGTGCCTGCAGCCAGGCCTTGACGTCAGGGACTTTTCCATTACACGAGGCCATGCCTTTCTCCCTTGGAGCTGGCTTTCTGTTACTTGCAACCAGGAGACTCCCAAGATGGTTACTTAACCTCTCGGAGCCTCAGCTTCTGAATCTATAAGATGGGAATAAAAGAATGGCACCTATTTCATGGGACTGCTCTTCCCACGGGGTTTTGAGGATGTGGTATGTAG
>NW_021897892.1:0-605 GCF_006229205.1 Suricata suricatta
GCAATCGCTATGGGCATAGCTTTAAATGTCACATGTTACAGTAGATATAGAGATGACGCTCAAAGGGCCTAGACACAAGGGAATAGGTTCAGAGACAGGGACCCAATGAGATTGATTAGGAAGCCGTATTATTAGAACGGCAATCTAAAGTCACATAGCGAGCAGGGAGGTTTAAGGGGGAGTAACAGAACTACTGAGTGTTGATATGTAGGAGACGTAGTGCTACAGTGCCTAATCGTTCTTGATATGATCTCAAGACTTGCTGGCATTAGAAAAGGCCAATGTTCTATGATGGTCAAGCTTGAACTTCTAGGAATGTTAGATTCCTTGTTTCCCCCACATCAGTGGTCTGTTGAAATCTTAAACAAGCTACAATTAGTCAAGCCATAAGCTAGAGAGCACAGGCCCAGTGCATTAGATGTATGTACCCATGACAGTACTTGGAACAGTTATAGTCGGATAAAGTCTTTATTTGGAAAGTAATATACATACATCATTAAGGCAATGTTTATGGAACTTTTACTCTGTGCACACACACACAGCTTTTACTCACATAGTGCTATGCTGGGTACCTCAGGAACATGTTTGTGAGTTACTCTTCATTA
>NW_021897893.1:0-605 GCF_006229205.1 Suricata suricatta
TGTTCATGTCTTCTGCCCATTTCTTCACTGGATTATTTGTTTTGTGATTGTGAAGTTTGATGAGTTCCTTGTACATTTTCGATATTAGCCCTTTATCTGATATGTCATTTGCAACTATCAAGAAGGGAATTTTTAAAACAGTGTATGCATAAGACATCTTTGTTTAGACTTCCTCATTTCATAGAAACATTAATGACCATATTACCAATTAGCGGTTAACTGAAGGCCATGAAGTTTTCTAGTTCTTATGCAAATAGCTCACCTCTGTTTTCTTATCCCAAACTGCTATCCAAACACTGGTGTGAAAACGGAAGCACTTTTTGCTTGCTTCATTCAGCACAGCTAATCTTTTTTATCGACATCAAATGACAGCATGAACGAATTCTGATAAATCAAAAAACTTGCTAGATGACAGCATCCTTGAAAGATCAAAACGTACAGTCATAGTGGCACACAGATCACAAAAAGAAATTCCTTTTCTTTTCAAAATAGTCTGTTAATAAGTAAAAGAAAAATCGGTACAAAAATGTGTTAGAATTGGCCTGAGTCAAAATAGTACTGGGTCTTACAACAGAAAGCACTCTTTGTAGTAAGTCACTTTTGTA
>NW_021897894.1:0-605 GCF_006229205.1 Suricata suricatta
TCCATGCCCACTGACTTATAAACCATCCATGTTCCATGCTACAGCCGCAGACTTGAGTTGCTTCTGAGACTGCGTGGCTCACAAGGTTTAAAGTATTACTATGCTACTATAGAAGAGTATAACACTGAATAGAATTTTATCAATGAAACCATAGGCAAAACATATTTTCTAAGCTCTTAACTGCCTGAGCCTAAACACATGAACAAGTTTTTGGAGTATAGAACTTGAGTTCTATACATATATTATTATATTTCTTTTTATAATATTTTATATTATAAAATTTCTTTATATATATGTATGTATAATTCCTTTTTTAAAAGTATTTGCTTATTTTGAGAGAGAGATAGAACACACAAATGGGGTAGGGCCAAAGGGAGTGAGAGAATCCACACTATCAGCACAGAGCCCAACTTGGGGGCTCAAACCCACAAACCACGAGATCATGACATGAGCTGAAATCAGGAGTCAACTGCTTAGCCAACTGAGCCATCCAGGTGCCCCATATACTTTTTTTTATCTGAAAATACTGTCATTACTCCTTTGTCTCTTAGTATTTAGCACTTTATAAATGACTTGAGGTCAACTTGACTATTGTTTTTGTTTTG
>NW_021897895.1:0-605 GCF_006229205.1 Suricata suricatta
TGTGTGTGTGTGTGTGTGTGTGTGTGTGTGTGTGTGTGTGTGTAAGCAAGACTAGAGTCATTAATTTGTTGGATGAATGAACCAGCCTATGCTCTAGAAGGCAAAGGGCAGCAGGAGCAAAGGCAGGGCAAGGCCTGGAAAGGGTGGGTGAGCTTTTGTTTGGAAAGAATAGATTCCAGTTGCCAAAGCTGGCGGCATTCCCTCCCACCAGCTATCGGGAATGGATCATCAGAAGTCACAGCCCATTTCACCTCAATCAACCTCTTCCAAAGGGGAGAAGAGAATTGAGAATGGAGTAAATGTTTGCTGCCCTCACAATTGCAAGGTATACCATACTCCTTATGACCTTTAATATTTTTAACAGTCTCCCAAGGTAGATTTCTTTTCTTTTTGCATGTAATTTTATTTAATTTTAGTAAATTCAATACCCAACATGAGACATGAACTCAGAACCCTGAGATCAGGAGTCGCATACTCTACTAATTAAGCCAGCCAGGTGCCCCTCAGGTAGAATTCTTAAGCCTAATTGGCAGACTAGAAAATTGATACTAAGAGAAGTTAAGCAATTTACTTAAGGTTGCATAGTAAGTAATTAGCAGAGTGAG
>NW_021897896.1:0-605 GCF_006229205.1 Suricata suricatta
GGCTCAGGTCAGATCTCACGTTCGTGGGTTCGAGCCCCGCGTCGGGCTCTGTGCTGACAGCTCAGAGCCTGGAGCCTGCTTCCAGTTCTGTGTCTCCCTCTCTCTCTGACCCTCCCCCTCTCATGCTCTGTCTCTCTCTGTATCAAAAATAAATTAAAACATTAAAAAATATTTAAAAAAAAAGGATACTAAGTCATAAATTTTTATCTTCTGATAAAAGGAGGATCCCAGGATTTACTTTTACTAATAAATGTTTTTAAAGTCCTTCAAAACTCCTGTTAAGGTTCTATCTAAAACTGAGGAACAAACAGTTATAAAGGGGAGGAGGTTGAGAATACTTGTCTGGTTTATAATCATGTGTGTTTTATTATGAATACGTGGAAGCATAATCGCCTACAAGGAAAATATTTCTGGCAATTTCACATGGTTCAACATAATTAAAAGGAGCAATAGATTGAGAGAGAAATTGATCAAGATTTGAGAAAATGGTCCTTCAAAACTGGCATGGATTGGGAAAGTCATATCTCTCAGGACAAACTGTAGTCTCCCTCCATTTAGTGGGACCACTTCACATTGATTATGAAGACACCATCAATACATCATCA
>NW_021897897.1:0-605 GCF_006229205.1 Suricata suricatta
CTCTCTCTCTCTCTCTCTCTCTCTCTCTCTCTCTCAAAATAAATAAAATAAGCTTTAAAAAATTTAGAAAGCAAAGCAAAACAAAACACATCTGTGCAGAATGTGGCTGAAGGCGCCAAAGAGAATGCATTTTCAGAGAAGCTGATGTCCTCGGATGGCCCAGGGGACCCTTCGAGAGAGAAGCAGTGACCACTTAGCACACAGGTGCTTGGTCCCCGAGGCGCCCGTCAAGGCTGACTCTGTGCTTCGTCCCCGGAGCTTCCAAGGCACTCTTCTTCCTTTAAAATGTTTTAAAGTGTCGCTTTTATTAAAGTACAGCCCACTTAACCCGAAGGGCATCGCTTAGTGAATTTTCCGACAGTGAACACAGTCTGTAACCACCACCCAGATCAAGAAACAGAGGCGCCTGGGGGGCTCAGTGGGTTAAGCATCCAACCGCGGCTCAGGTCTTGGTCTCACGGTTCATGAGTTCGAGCCCCTCTGCCCTCAGCCCAGAGCCCGCTTCAGATCCTCTGTCTCCCTCTCTCTGTACCCCTCCCCCCACTCTCTTCTGGCTCATTCTCAAAAAAATAAAATAAAAACATTTAAAAACTTTAAAAAAAAAA
>NW_021897898.1:0-605 GCF_006229205.1 Suricata suricatta
TTTACCATTAAGACTAAGATTATTTTTAACAAACCGTATTGAATAGGCCAAGCCTATCATCCATTGTTGAGTAAAATTATCAGAAATCTCAAAAGGTAAAAGAGGCTTTGATCATCTTAATATTGTGAAATGCTATAAGATGTGTGCAACATGGTAAAATTATGAAATGAGTAAAGAGGCATGAAATATTTATGAAATCGGGGTTACTTGAGGTATATAGCACCAGTTCTAAGAAGATAGACTAATAATTAAGTGCAAAATAAAATATACAAGCACACATTTATTTGGGGGCAAGAAAACTGAGAAAAAGTCACTTATTCTTACTATCAACATAATTTAAATAGCCATAGAAGAGAAGCTTAAGACAGAATGACAAATTAGAAATTAATAGCACTGCAGGGAGATGTTTAATGTTTTGTAGGAAATGTTATGATATACAAGACCCCACTGAGTAAGGGACAGTTTTTGAAGGACAAGCTTAATATGAAAGATTCTCTCCATAAGAAAAGGAGTCCGTAGAAAGCATTCAGCCTCCTGCAGCGCACACAGAATGCGGAGACAGCTGGTCTGCGTACAGGCGGAGTGCTTATGGTCAGAAAGTCACA
>NW_021897899.1:0-605 GCF_006229205.1 Suricata suricatta
AAACCACCAAGTACACACAGTCTGCATAGGGTCGACATACACAAGACCTCTCCTTCAACTTCAGGTGAAGCAGCCATTTTACCCAATCCATAAAAATACACAGAGAGTCAAGCAAAATAGAGAGACCAAAGAATGTGCTCCAAAAGAAAGAATGGAAAATACCTCAGTAAAAAAAATTAAATAAAACAGAAATAAGTAATATGCCTGATTAAGAATTGAAAGTAATGATCACAATGATACTGACCAGGCTGGGGAAAAGAATGGAATAACCCAGTGAGACCCTCAATAAAGAGAAGAAAATATTAAAAAGAACTAATCAGAACTGAATAATACAACAACTGCAATTTTAAAATACACTAGTGTCTTAGCCGAAGCCAGGTCCTGGCACCCTCGTCCCCGGCATTCGGCGGTACCTGTCTCGTCTGCCCTGACCGGCAGGGCGGAAAATCCTTATGGGTTCTTTTCCTGAGGGAGGGAGAGAAAGAGCAGGAAAGGGGGCACAGAGAGTGAAGACAGCACACGGTTTCTGATCAAGCCTCTCTTCTTTATTCTTTTTCCTCTCCTTTCCTTTTTCCAGAAAACCTGTATCTTATATATCGTTTGGG
>NW_021897900.1:0-605 GCF_006229205.1 Suricata suricatta
CCCATGAAGGGATTAGCTCAGTATTGCCTTATCTCTTCACAAAGATCTCACCTGACCGTGGCTTATTAGGTAGATGCCTGTTCTCAGTTTCTACATCCATTACTTTTTCCTTCACTTAGACTTCCAACTACATGCAGCAGACCACAAAAGGGTGACTACAAAGTCTAACCTCACAGGATGCACCAGACACAAGAAAGAATTTTACCAAACTATATTGACACGGACCTGATGAATTCAGGTGAGAATAAGTTTAAGAGTGCTAAATAAGGGATGAAAAAAATATATTGTCAGCTCTGGCTGAAATGATTTGATGTAGGTACACTGACCAAAAAGACTCTGAACATAAATTCTGAACATTAACAGTATTGAATCTGTTATTTTTTATGGTAGAAAGATACATATTTTATTTTTTTAATATAACACAATTTATTTTTTTAACATATGCAATAATTTTCCATCATTTACAATACAGTAGTTACAATGACACTCCAAACAGAAAAGCAAAGTAAAATATCAAAACACCAACTTCTATGTCATGTAATTAGACTTATACAGAAATTAGAAGGTTAAGTAACAACTAGTTGATCACCTAATTTCACAGCTAT
>NW_021897901.1:0-1365 GCF_006229205.1 Suricata suricatta
CCAAGTGGAGCCACAATCCTGACCTCTATTTTGAGCAAGAGAGAGGGAGAGAGAGAGAATGTATATTCTCTTCTGTGTCTTTATTGTTTCCATCAATATTTTTCAAATTCCAAATGCTAGCATGCTGCTTCAATTAATTTTCACTGCTATAATAGTATTTCATTATAATATTATTTTTTAATTTAGCCTGGCAATAAAGAATATTAGAAGAAAATTATCATTTTATTTATTTTAAATATTCATCTTATGACTTATTCTCTTATTCTCTACAGGCGCAGTGCAGAGAATTTATGAAAACTGACACTTTATCTATATATTTTAGTCTATTAGAATATCTCATCACCAGTAATTATTTATTTTTGCTCAGAGATGAAGTAGCAAATATTCTGAAATTGTAGAGGCATTTATCCATATGAATCTCCACATTTGAAATAGCCAGCATCACTTTCCCTAAAAGGATAATAGAAAAATAATTACAAATTCGTTTTGGACAACAAAAATGTAATCTATGCAAAACATAAGTAATATACTCTCCATGCTGCTTGGTCCAGAGAGTCTGAACATGAAGCTGTAAGTGAGATGATATTTTTTATTGTTTTTACTTGCCAAAAATTACATTCTAGCACATTTTGCCAAATGAAAGATAAGTCTTGTTAGTATTACAAGTATTTGGAAATGCTGTCTAAATATTCTATGTCAGCTCTGATTAATTCTTCCGCTTTTAAAAGTTCACATAAATATTCAAGTGTTATTAAATTGTATTTAAATGTCAATGAAACATAATGGAAATGATTCTGAGTTACTACAAGTTATATTGTGCAGTGAAAAAATAAAGTTATTATTTTGATGGTGACATATTAATGATTTCCATATATAAACTTTCAGTACAAAAATATACAGGGAGCCAAATAATTTCAGCAACGCAATTTTGAATATTATTATCAGAATATGCTAAATTTAAAATCAATAAAATAAACAATATATAATAGAATCAGAGAAAAGCAAACATACACTTTTCAGGCATTATTTGGGCTAAGGAGTTGTATAGTATCATGATAAACTATTCTCCATCTAATTTTTGAAGATTTTCAAGGGAGAATATTGTTCTTTATAAGTCAGTTCCAATGGGAAATTCTAGTTAAATAGGCAAGGCATTTTTTATAACCAATCATATAAATCATATAGACTTGATGAAGTATAAATCCTTAAAGAAAATAAGAAAATTAGTGCACATACATTAATACTACTTTATACACACAAGTTCAATGAATGAATTTAATGAACTCATTGAATCGTTAAACTCTTTTTAATTTATAACATTTTTATTTATTTTTTAAAGACAGAGACAGAGCACAAGCTGGGGAG
>NW_021897902.1:0-605 GCF_006229205.1 Suricata suricatta
GGCCCCAGCGCGAGCTCTGGCACACTCACATCTTCTCCAACACCGCTACGTTGTTCTGAGTCAAGAGCGCAGGGCGCCTACATCCATGTGGCCTCTCTTGTTCTTCATCCCTACTTCTGCTGCTTCTCCATCACCCAGCTTGCCTCTGCGTCCCGTCCACCATCCCTGGATCCCTTGCTCAGCACTGACGTGCAGTTTCATTCCTCAGAGGGCCGCTAGCACAGAGCTTGAACCGCAGGTCAAGATTAACAAAGGGTCAATGGCAAGGTAAAGAGGAGGCAGTCACGCTCACAGGAGAGGCAATGATATGAAGTCAAATATTGGCCATCCCTGGAGAGATGACCTTCGCAGACTCTACCTGATGGCTCTGTATGCTGGCAGGCTCTCAGCCCCAGGGGCCCCGGTCTCCCTCAACAGACAGGGTAGGTCTCCAAGTGCCTGATCTTTTGTGATGCATAGAAATTCAAGGTTTCTTCTCAGCCTCTCAAGCTCCCCCATCTGGCCTGCACCCTATCATCCTTCTGGAATCGATCAATTAGGTAATAGGTTAGTTATATTTGTATCTGCACACCCTATATGCCCGTCGTTTCTCTTGTCCTTGCTCT
>NW_021897903.1:0-605 GCF_006229205.1 Suricata suricatta
AATTAATAATCTTACTGTACCCTCTAAGTGTTCAAACAAAAGAATCACATTTCTGTCTTTTTAAATCAAAATTAGAAATTATTAGGTTTAGTGAGGAAGGCCAGTTTGGGATTCTCTCTTTCCCTCTCTCTCTTCCTCTCCCCCATGCACACTCGCTCTCTCTCACTCTCAAAATAAATAAACAAACTTAAAAAAAAAACAAAAAAAATAGTGATTAGGATCCATGAAGATTAGGGCATTTCTTATTCTTTAGAATTTCAGTAATCTTTCACTACTTCAATAGTTTATACACATTTTTTTAAATAAGGAAAAGCATTTTACTTCCATGAAAATCTTAAAATACAATCCCAACTTTTTATTGATTGTCTATGCATTTTTTAAGCTGGGAGTTGTAGGACAATATTTAGGTAGATGGTGACTGCATACCATGAGGGTTTGGTGTTTTTTTCATTTTTTTTAAGTTTAATCATTTATTTTGAGACAGACAAAGAGAAATTGGGAAAGAGGTAAAAAGAGAGGGAGAGAGAATCCCAAACAGGCTCTGCATTGTCAGCACAGAGTCTCATGACTTGAGCTGTAACCAAGAGTTGGTCACTTAACCAACT
>NW_021897904.1:0-605 GCF_006229205.1 Suricata suricatta
GTAAAAGGAAATTGGGTCACTGGTGTCAAGAGGTTTGAAAATGGAGCCAGGAGGTCATTAAGGAGGTGGGTGTACACATGTCCTCCCTGGGTGGGACCTGATCTTTGGAGCAGGACCACACTTGCACTAGTCCAGGGGCTCTGCAGCAACACCTGCAACTTGCAACTGTAACAAACTTTGCCCCGTGCTGCCCTTGGCAGCGGGTTCTGTGTAGCTGAGATTAGTTTCCTGCCTCCCACACCAATCCCAAATCTTCATAAACAACATGTACAATCTTTCATTTTGCCTTGAAACACTGCTACCCGCTGGTCTTGAGTAGACCACAATCTGAGTTTCTACCTAAATCTGTGCCCCCAAAGGCAGTACTGACACCCCAAATGAATGCTTCTGCTGTAGCTCAGTTCTGTCTCTTTTCTCCGGTGACAAAATGGTAGTTAGTACAGCAAGGTATTCGTACATCCCAGTTAAAAGAACAAACAGTGACAGTCACTGGATGCTGGAAGAGGATGCAGACGGTGGCGGAGAATCATCATCCTTGACAGCTGCTCCTCTCTGGATGAGACAGAAGAGAAATGGACTTGGAGGTGTTGACTGGATAGGAAAAT
>NW_021897905.1:0-605 GCF_006229205.1 Suricata suricatta
ATAAACTGTGTTTTACTTGCATTTTGATTATAGCGATTTTAATAATGGTTAATGCATATATGGCCACTTCTCTAGTAAGTCCTTGGAAGGCAAAAGGTACTGCTTAAATACAGAACTATCCTCCAGTATTTATCAATAATTATATAAAAGAAATTACCCTTTCAATTATTTGCTAAAAGAAAAAGAGCTATTTTTAAGCTTTCATAAAAACAATGCAAATATATGTAGCATAAGATGAAATTTATGCGTTATGTAGGAAAATGCCTCTCCTATAATAACTCTCTTCCCTTTAAATGAATTCTCTTCCTAGTATCTATGAAATACAACTGGGGGAAGCGGGAGGGGAGATTTTACAAGCAGAATTTGGAATAATTAATTCATTAAGAACCAATTTTGGCATGCATACTTCATATTAAAGAAATAATTTTAAAATGAATATGCATTAATATTAACTTTATTTTATTGAGCAAATTATCAGTATACGATGCTTGCATCTTAAATATTGACAAAAACAAGACCACAAAATATCATCATTGAATGTTTCAGATTATATATTTAATGTAGAACACTTTTAAAAATCTGACATCAGGCAGACTGATATGATA
>NW_021897906.1:0-605 GCF_006229205.1 Suricata suricatta
CTAACATACGAGTTAGAGAGCCCACCAGTGCCCCAAGTTCACATGGCTCTGGTAACTGTAGTGGGACAGCAAAGATTTTCCAAGTGTCATGACTGGATCTCAGGACCTGCACTGACTCCACGCAGACACTAAGGGGGCTTTCAGAGAAGAGTCTGTCCTTGCTGCTCATTTCACATTTTATAGCTGACTTTAACGTGATCCACCCTAATGAAAACTAATAGCATGTTTACAAACCAGAATTATCTGCATTTCATAGAAATCGTCGCCATGGTTTTTCAGCTTGAAAACGAATGGTGTTCCAGGAGGAGCCCACCCAAACATTTCCAGCACTTCTGGGTGTCTGTTACATACAGAACATGAAGGTCTGATTACTCTCAAGGTCAATTCTAATGGCCAAAGGTCACCAGGATTTGATACAATTATTTAAATTCCTGTCTTCAGAAGGAGGTGCCTCTGGGGAATTACATGATAATACCAGCAGCTACTTTGTAGACTTAAACTAAATTCAGGTTGTTGGAAAATGTTTTCATGAGTCAAAAAATGAGTGTTACCTTCTGTCTCAATCATCTGAATGCTGTTGTCATTGCCCCCCAATTTTTAACCCA
>NW_021897907.1:0-605 GCF_006229205.1 Suricata suricatta
TGAACCTCAACCTATCACACTTTAAACAGGAGTTAACTCTAATTAGATCATAGACCTAAATGTAAAATACAAAATTATCTAACTTGTAGAATAGATAGAGGGAAATCTTTGGGACCAAGTACCAGACAGTTCTTACCTATAATCCCAAAGGCATGACCCATTTTAAAGAAATTTTTCAATAAACTGGGCTTCATCAGAATTTAAAACGTTTGCTTTGAAAAACAGTGTTAAGAGAATGATTAGAAAAGCCACCTACTGGGAGAAAACATACGCGAATCATAAACCCAACATAGGAACTGTATCTACAATACATAAATAATTCCCAAAGTGTAACTGTAAGAAAACCACCCAATTAAACAAGCAAACAAACAAAAGAATAGGCCAAAGATGTTCAGAGGAAGTTCACAGGAGAAGACATACAGATGACAAATAATCACAAGAAAAGATTTTCAACATCTTCAGCCATTAGGAAAATGGAAATTAAAGCTACAGGGAGTTTTAGTACCGATTAGAATGGCTAAAACATTGTTTTTGAGTTGATAACACCCGAAATGCTGCTGTGGATGTGGAGCAAATGGAATCCTCGTGCTCTGCTGATGGGAACG
>NW_021897908.1:0-605 GCF_006229205.1 Suricata suricatta
GAGGTGTGGACATCAGAACACAGGGCTGCGTGAGGAAGGCCAGAAGAGGAGGATGAAGAATGTGGGACAGCAGAACAAGAGCAGGGTCACAGGTGGGGACGTGGTCAGTGGCTGGCAGTGGTCAGTCTTCCTGATTCCTTCGTTAGGGTAGAAAAGCGCAATTCACACAGTTATTGGGAAGAGCAAATACAGTATCAGTGTCCCAACCGAGCTGTTGGTCAACCGGTATTTCGGGTAAGTCTAACTGTTAGATTATAGGAATCTGATGGAAAAGGCAGGGATGGGTTTTAAAGGACAGAATGAAAAATACAACAAGGATATCAATTTTGGAGTTAATATTGTTACACATATCTTGTTGTGAAGAAAAGGAGGGTTATATAATTTCTAGGTCAGGAGAAGGGCTATTTGTTAATTAAATGACAAAGACTTAATCATATCTGTTGGATGACTGGATAGTGAATTTGTATAATACCTTAATGACTACATCTGATCACTTTATCAACTTCAGTGGAACCCTCACCGTATCTGTAAACGCGAGAAATATGTTCTCTGAGCAAAGGAAATGTTTCATAGCAAGCAAAATTAGCAGTTTAGCAGCAGAAACT
>NW_021897909.1:0-605 GCF_006229205.1 Suricata suricatta
AGTTGTCTACATTATCTGTGTGAGTGGGACAAAGGTTATGTTTATGATAGGTGTTCACTTTTTTCCTATTTTTTTTTATCAAAGGAGTGCTTGTTATATAGGAGGTTCTCACTAGTCTTAGATGCCCACTTCTAGTTAGACTCTAGTCAGAATCATCAAAGTCACTAGTACCTGTTCTGCCTTAGGTGTGCAGCAATACTTTAATTTTGGAGAAATCCTAATTGTAGTTTCCACATGGCAAGCTTTTAATTGGTTTGGGGGTGCTATATTTCCAAGTAAACAATAACCACTTTATTAAAAAGCTTAATATTTTTGTGGATAGAACTCTGACATGTGAAAAAATATTATTGGAAAAAATATACATCTGTGTAATCATGATTGTATTTTTTGATATGGATAATGAATTTTGTAGAGGAAATAAGAGAATGACAGCAGAAACCATCTTTTATAATTCTTTTATTTTTATCTGTAGTACATTGTGTATTTCCTGACCCATTCCTGTTACATAATTCACTTGAATTAATAAATGAAGGAAGAATCATGGATGGTATCATGGAGGATTTGACTTCTGAGCTCCATGTTAGGGCAGGAAAAGTTCCTTAGTG
>NW_021897910.1:0-605 GCF_006229205.1 Suricata suricatta
GAAAGTAGAATTGGGTTACATGTAAATGTATAGTGCCAACCTAGGGCAACTAATACATAAAAAAAAATAAAATTGATATGCTAAAAAGGAGGAAAAATGGGACCATTAAAATATTCAGTTAAAACCAAGAAAGCAAAACAAATGTAGAAAATGAAAACAGAGACAAGTCCTCCCAGCAACATGACACTCAATGGTAAACCTTTAAAACTTTTCATCTAAGATCAGAAATAAGACAAAATATCCATTCATTACTTTTATTCAGCATAGTAGTGGTGGAAGTCCAAGCTACAGGAAGCAGACAAGAAAAAGGGAATTTAAAAATACCAAAATCAGAAAGGAAGAAATAAAACTATCTCTATTTGCAGATAACACAATAATATATATATCACAAAAACAAAAACATGGATCAAAGGCAGAAAATAAAACAATGACAAATATGATACATATTAATCCAAATATATCAATAATCACTTTAAACATCAACATTTCTAATACACCAATTAAAATACAGAGAGGGCTGGACTGGATCATAAAAGAAGGTTCAACTGTATAAAAAACCACTTTAAATATAAAGGCACATATAGATTACATATAAAGGGATGAAA
>NW_021897911.1:0-605 GCF_006229205.1 Suricata suricatta
AAACGCAGTCGGGCCTCAGGACCGGGCCCCGCCCGGGTGCTGTTGCTGAGAACGTCCCTTGTTCAGGTTGCGGGCGAGCCTGTCCGGTGTTTTTCTTCAGAAGCGATGTGTTTTGTTTAGGATCAGCCTAGTTTGCTTCATTCCTTCCAGCATTTCAAAAACGTTACAGTAAGGTGGGAATTCCGAAGGGTGTGATGTATTGATTTTTTGTTACCTGTCATAATTAAAGACCAGTTTTTGTGCCATTAACAGTGACTGAATAGTGTTTTGGTTTTTTTTTAATCCGAAGTGACGATTTTTTGTTGTTTTCGGAGCATAAGTTGCACCTTTCGGCAGTGATTTCCTTTGCCATGAGGAACTCGGTGCGGTTGAAGAGGGTGAGGGTCTGTAAGGTACAGAAGTGGGCGCAGGGCCCAGAACGTGGCTGCTCATCCAGCTGGCACGCTTGGTGACGTCTGCCGGGTACGGAGGACACTTTGGGGGGCAAGTGTCAAAAATTTCAAAAACAGTTCTGTACTTTAGAAATAATTGGAGAGAATTTCTCTGTTAAATTCGTGTTACTCGGGTGTATTGAGGGAAGGGGTGAT
The DNA here is from genome assembly GCF_006229205.1 of Suricata suricatta. Taxonomy (NCBI): domain Eukaryota; kingdom Metazoa; phylum Chordata; class Mammalia; order Carnivora; family Herpestidae; genus Suricata; species Suricata suricatta. Next base: position 588 of record NW_021897911.1, read on the forward strand.
CAGGGCCGCCGCCCCCCA
>NW_021897912.1:0-1365 GCF_006229205.1 Suricata suricatta
AAAAAAAAAAAAAAAAAAAAAAAAAAAAACCCAAAAAACAAAACAAAACAAAAAACCAAACCTTTTATTAAATAAAACTAATGTTTATTGTAATACCTTATATAAAGAGAAAATTAAAAATTACCTGGTATCCCTCCTCCTTCCGATGGGTGGCATTAAAGTTTTGGTCACAGTCCATTTATAAATCTCACTTAAAAAATTTTTTTTAAGTGTATTTATTTTGTGTGTGAGAGAGGCAGGGAAGGGTAGAGAGAGGGAGAAAGAATCCTGAGTAGGATCCATACTGTCAGTACAGAGCCCATTGTGGGGCTTGAACTCATGAACTGTGAGATCATGACCTTGGCCAAAATCAAGAGTCAACTGCTTAACCACCGGAGCCACCCAGGACCCCCATGTATAAATTGCTCTAGGCATACCTGCACATATAATTTTGAAGGAATGAGGTTATAGCATATATTTAGTTTTACAATTTTTTTTTACCTTTCTCCTTTCCTTATTTGCATCTTGATTATAAAATATCTCTAAGACAGCACAATAAACTCTTTCCAAGTCAAATGATAACACTTCTATTAGTTTCCAGAGGCTGCTGTAGCAAATGACAAAGTTCAAATAACAGATTAATTCACTTACAGATATAGAGGTGAAAAGATTGAAATCCATATCCCTGGGCTGAAACCAAGGTGTTAGCATGGTAACATCCCTTCTGGAGGCTCCGATGGAGAATCTGTTCTCTAATAACACTGAACTTATTTTGCATTCTTCCTAAATGACTGTATTTTAGAAAACTTAATTATATGGGTATTATGGATATTTTTTTTTACTACATTTTCAATGGAAGGTATATGTCGATAGAGGATTCTGAATTTGAAAAGAACTTTTTTTTTTGGTATAGGTGGGTTCTTAAAAATGCCTTTTGGGACACCTGGGTGGCTCAGTTGTTTGAACATCCCATCTCGGCTCAGGACATGATCTCATGGTTTATAGGTTCAAGTTCCGCATCAGGCTCTGTGCTGACAGCTCAGATACTGGAACCTGCTTCAGATTCTGTGTCTCTTTCTTGCTCTGCCCCTCCCCAATTCATGCTCTGTCTCTGTCTCTCAAAAATAAATGTAAAAAAAAAATGCCTTTTATCTTGCCTGTAAGTGGCTTCATCTTGCTAAGTGAGGTCTTAATCTTGGTGACCACAGAGGGGAATATGGTTTATTTGCCGTGCAACCTGTTTAGGTAGAATTCTCTTTTAAAAGTATGGAGAATAAGCTTAATCCTCATTTTACAAACAAATCTGAATTGCCTGCAAGTCAAAAGTTTTGTCTTGTGATTAGTATAGTTCTGCTGCTGTATAATGAGTAAGATTTGGTTAAGTCA
>NW_021897913.1:0-605 GCF_006229205.1 Suricata suricatta
GATTTCCAGGTTCATCAGTTTGAGCCCCACATCAGGCTCTGCCGACAGCACAGAGTCTGCTTTGGATCCTCTGTCCCCCTCTCTGTCTGCCAGCCCCTGCTCGCTCTCTTTCTCTCTCTCTCTTGCAAAAATAAGTAAACATTTTTTAAACAAAGGACAACTTTAAGACAGCCTCCTGGTCTCACTGTATACCCCTTCCCATTTTAAGCCCCCTCCTATGTGGCTTACCTACACGTGCACACACACACACCTGCCCAGCCCTCACATTTTTCAGTTTGGGTCCTAATCTATAGAACTGAAATACTACAATCAATAAAAGTGTAGCAACCACATGTAATCATGATGAGATGTATGAATATTCTTTTTTACATTTATTTATTTATTTAGAGTGTGTGTGTGTGCGCGCGCGCGCCCACGCAAGTGGGGGAGGGGCGAAGAGAGGGAGAGAGGGAGAGAAGAAATCCCAAGCAAGCTCTGCACTGTCAGTGCAGAGCCCAACCCGGGGCTCGGTTTCCTGAATCATGACATCATGACCTGAGCTGAAATCAAGAGTCAGGTGCTTAATCGACTGAGCCATCCAGGTCCCGCTTATGAATATTCTTAAG
>NW_021897914.1:0-605 GCF_006229205.1 Suricata suricatta
TGGTCAGAATCCATTTCCCTTAAAGACTGTGGAGAGAAATGAACCAGGATTTCCCAGGAGGGGATTGAGTCTCTCAGAGCTCAGTGCCTTGACTTTTGCATCCGCTAAGGGAATAGAGAACTTGCATCCTGACTTCTAACTCCTTTCCCCTTGTTTAGCGCCCCACATCCAGCTATGAGCAGGGTGTCTTTTGAGTTAGCGGGTGAGGGGAAAGAATGGAAGCGAAGGAGAGGTTCTTTATTCTGGGGATTTGACTAAGTTCTGTTCTCTGAGCATTAGCCCCCTCACCTGGGAAGCGAGGGGCTTGGATCAGCTAGTCTTTGAGGTTTCCAGGCCTATTACTCCACAATTTCATTTCTCCTTTTGGACAGGAGGGTTAATACCAAGGAGTAGTGAGAAATAAGGGGTAATTGGCAGCTACGTGCCAGGTTATGGGGTCACTAATTCTGAGTTATGACATTTCAATCCTGTGAGAGCCAGAAACACAATGAGCTAGAGCCGGCACAGGCTATGCACAAGCTTTAGGGGGCCCTTTCTGTTCTCATCTTCTCAGTTGAGAGACTTTATTGCATTATTTATTCAGACTCAGTTCAGGGTCAGATCCA
>NW_021897915.1:0-605 GCF_006229205.1 Suricata suricatta
TTTTTTTTTCTTAAAGCCATAAAGTACATTTTAGGAACAAGTAGGGAGAAATTTAATTATGGGCAACTATTTAGATGATACGATGTAATTGTTAATTTCTTAGGTATAATAATGGCATGTGATGGCTATACATGAAAATGTCTTCATTCTTAGGGGGAAATGCTGGGGCATCGTGATGTCTTTCACATCGCTCATTTTTACAAAAAGAAATATTCACACATTTATAGCTACATTAAGCAAATGTGGCAAAAGTTAACAATTATTGAATTTAGATGTTAGGCATATGGATGTTCATTGTTCATTTAAACGTTTCACTAAAAATTTGGAAACAAAAAAAGTACCATATGTGTTTTGTATGTGTTATTTTATCTGTGTGTGTGTGTGTGTATATATATGTATATATATGTATATATATATATGTAACTTAATCTCTATAAATTCAATAAAAATCTTTTGTGTCAAAATTCCTTGTATGTTCATACGATGTTACTTTTCGGGGGTAGGCAGGCCCCCACTTCAACCTGTGAAGTAATGTCAGCTCGGTTTGGATGGAAGTGTCCTCCCTTCCTCTAAAATCTGTAACGTATGCACAGAATTTATGTGGT
>NW_021897916.1:0-605 GCF_006229205.1 Suricata suricatta
ATCATCCTCCAAGGCCCAGAGAATGGGTCAAGCCCTCTCCAGGGGAAAAAAGACAATAGTAATCCATTCTGAATTCTTCGGGCTGGGCCTGGAGACACACAGGCATGGATAACCAACAACCTGAATGGGGCTGGACTAGGGTGTGACAAGAGAAGCCTAGGGCACAAATTTAAGGAGGTAGTCACTCTCAGAATCAAACTAGCACAGACCTTAAAAATAACTGCCACTGAAATTATATGCTCTAGGCACCTCTCTTGCCAAGGCCTGACTCTATCACAAGTGAGAAAGAGGAAAGGAGCCCATGTCTCCTTGGCCCACTGTTGAGTTGGGGGAAGGGAAGGGTGACTTCCAACTGGTCACTGTACCTAGATAGCTTGGTACTTGGGGACTGGATCAGCAACAGAAATTCTAAGGAAACTGACTCTTGCAAATGTAAACAGAGGGGAAAACTCAAGCTGTTCATTAGCCCACTTAAGTGAGATTTCAGGGGTTCAGGACTTAAGGAGGACTGGATCCAGTTACCCAACATCCTCAACAATCTTTTTCTTTCCATCTCACAGCTCTGCTCTCCTTGAAATGCTTCCTGGACACAGACTGATTAAAGG
>NW_021897917.1:0-605 GCF_006229205.1 Suricata suricatta
CCTTTCTTCCTCACCAGGGGAGACAGTTGGATTCCTTGGAATTGAAACTCTTTGCAAAGTCTCCTCACCTCCTCCTTCCCACCCATAATGCCATGCCAATCACTCCCTTGGGCAGGCAGGTGAGTTTTTTCTTTTTGACACATGATTTTTAATGTTACATCTTCCAGATATTATTTCAAGTAACAGAAACCTTTCATCACATCTGTTCCGTTGCTTTTCCTTTCTCTCCACCTGTAAGGGATTTACCTTCCCTGAACATTTTTCTTAATGAACGTCTTAAGTAATGAGCTGCGAGCGGCATCTTGGACCCTGAAGAGGTAACACTAACTTAATTTTTACACATCAAAAATATAATTTGTGCCCAATGTGTGAGGGTAAAGAATTTTGAGCTAAAATTTCTGGGTCACTGATGAATAAAAGTCTTTTACTTGTACTCTCTTTCCTCCAAAATCTTTCTAAAGGCACCGGCCCTCTCTCCTGGTCCAGGGCAGAGCCCGAAGCCCATGACTGAATCATCCTTCTTTACCAGCTCAAGAGTCCTCCATATGGACAGTGGAAATCCTCACCTGACACCTAAAAGTGAGGAGAAGATTGGATTCAGAAGA
>NW_021897918.1:0-605 GCF_006229205.1 Suricata suricatta
GTGTTGTCATTTTAGGCCTCTACGTTTTGGAATGATTTGTTACACAGCAGCAGCTAACTAATACACAGACATACACACATGATATACGAATGAGTACCAAGTCGCAATCAAGACATACATCCTTTCCCCCCAAAAAACCCACTTAAGAGTACAGATGTCTACATCAAATCTTCAGGGTTAATTGTTGTATTGTTGTTTTAACATTAAAGCTTCCCAGGGGTACCTGGGAGGCTCAGTTGGTTAAGCGTCAGACTCTTGGTTTCAGCTCAGGTCATGATCTTGTGGTTCGAGACCTACATCGGGCTCTGTGCTGACAGCTCAGAGCCTGGAGCCTGCTTCCGATTCTGTGTCTCCCTCTCTCTCTGACCCTCCCTGACTTGTGCTCCGTCTCTGACTCTCAAAAATAAATGAACATCAAAATAAAAAAAAATTTAAAATAAAACTTTCCAAAGTCGGAGGAATCACTTGGCCTAAGACAAGAGGAAAGGAGGTGAGGAAGGCTGACGTCCTTTGCTTTCAAATTTCTGAAGCCGGAAGCCAGGCTAGTCCTGCTCACCTCTGAGGATTCTCTTCCTTCCCGCCTGGCTGGGAAAACTTCAAGTGGT
>NW_021897919.1:0-605 GCF_006229205.1 Suricata suricatta
ACTTTACAAAAGACACCTTCACTTCAGAAATTTCAAAAGTTGTAGGAGCTCTGTGCTAGAACCAGGACAAAGACCAAATATATATTTCTTATTATAAATCACAATATCACACCCCCTAATGGAAATTTAATATTGAATTACATTTAGGCAAGGTAGACACATCTATTATGTGGCAATACTATATTATTATTTTGACTATTGAAAAACTGAATTCTCTCTCTTAATGCAAATAATTATGCAATATTTAACATGCTAACGCAGACATTAATTTAAAAAAAAGAAAGAAAGAAAAGAAAGAAGAAAAAAAAACAGGCACCTGAGTGGCTCGGTTGCTTGAGTATCCAACTTCAGCCCAGGTCATGATCTCAAGGTTTGTGAGTTCAAGCCTCACATTGAGCTCTTTGCTGTCAGCACAGAGCCTGTGTCCCCTCTCTCTCTGCCCCTCTCCTACTTGTGTACTATCTCTGAAAAAAATATCAAAAGTAATTAAAAATCAGCCACGTTTATTATTGACCCCTTGTGGGATTTTACTTTTGGGAGCACCACTGGGTGGCTCAGTCAGTTAAGGGTGAGACTTTGGCATTAGCCTCTGTGGTGGCAGGTTG
>NW_021897920.1:0-605 GCF_006229205.1 Suricata suricatta
ACATTTTAGACCCGTTATACTGGTATATTAGCCAACATTTCAGGAAGCCAATATTTCTTTTATAAATTTTTTATTTTGAATATTCAAATGAAAACAAAATTATAATAGTACAATAAGTCACGCAGAATACATTTCCTAGATGCAGCAATTATCAACACTTTGCAGCATTTATTATTTTACTGAAGTATTTTTTTCTATCTGAAACATTATCTCATTTTATCCCTTCATACTAAATTATATATGTGCATAAGCACAATCACACAAAAAATTAGCAGTAACATAGATATCACCTAATATGCTGTCCATAATCAAATTTCCCTATGTAAAAAATGACAAAATACAGTTCATTCAAGGATGTCATCTTAAATGCTCAATTACTTTCTTTCAGTGGTGAAGGGTTGGCACCCTAGTTACTTCCAAAGGTACTCACAACTTGTTTTGATTTGTTTAGCTTTTTTCTCTTTTTTTCTTTTTGTGGTATCACAACAAACTCATTTCTTAAAATATCTATTCAGTGTGTTACAAATTGATTTCATTTACTTTTTTTGTTTGCTTAAACAGTCCTAATGTTGGCCAATAGAAACATATTTCTTAATTCATGCTTA
>NW_021897921.1:0-605 GCF_006229205.1 Suricata suricatta
ATAGTTACTGGAAACAACCTCAATATCTTTTGTCTCCATTTAGAGTATATTTGTTCAATAAATGTTTTACCAAACAAAATTCATCAAATTATTTCTCTCTGTGATTCTTTTGAATGTTTTGCCAAACTTAAATTCTTTTAAATTCCACTCTGTTTTTGCAGAGAGAATTATTTCCTCCAAATAAAAGTAGGAGAACAATCAAAAGACATTCAAGACAATTTGAAAATCAAATCTTTTTGCACCATTTGAGCTTTTATTTAATATGTTGATTCTTCTTTTGTCTTAGTAAAAATAAATTGCAAAGTTATCTACTTGCAAGTACAGTTGACCATTGAACAATGTAGGGTTTAAGTGTCCCAACACACTTGCACAGTAAAAAATCTTTCCCTTTTGATTCTCTGCAAAATTAATTCCTAATATCCTGCTGTTGACCAGAAGACTTAGTGATAATATAAATATACTTTGTATGTTGTGTGTATTATACACTTTATTCTTACAATAAAGTAAGCTAGAGAAAATAAAATGTTATTAAGAAAAGTATGAGGAAGAGAAAATACATTTACAGGGCTGAACTGTATTTATTGAAAAAAACCTGCGTATAAATG
>NW_021897922.1:0-605 GCF_006229205.1 Suricata suricatta
CTTTTTGAGTAAAGTATTTGTTCAAATTTAGTACAAACATAGCCAAAGATAAAACTATATTTAATGCATTAACATAGCTAAGCCTTACTCTATAGTTCAAAACCTACTGAAGATCTATCTACTGACTGTCTATGAAATAATAATATGCAGCTTTTAGGAAGGGTACTGGGTCACCAAGGAGTGGCAGGCTGTTGCAGTATCACTTGGATAAACAGAAGACACCAGCAGTCCTAAAACTTCACAGGAGCCAAATGAACATTTAAACACTCTTCTCATGGGCAAACTTGAAATAGTCAAAGATGACCTCCACAAAGGCCAGGATGCATCTATGTTCTCCCTCGTTTACAACGGGGATGCGGATTCTTGGACTTGTAATTCAGTATTTTGAGAGAAGGTTTGATGCAGGAAAGATATAAATGGCAGTCTTAGTTAGTAAGAGTGCAATAAACAAAGCTCAGAAAATTGTAACTTTTTTCATCCAGTTCATTATTGGGGGTAGAATGTTCGAGAGTCATTTTCATGCTTGGACCCTATGCTGCTCAAAAGAACATCAATTAATATATTTAGAAATTAAAATTTACCAATATATTGACTTAATTGTAGAC
>NW_021897923.1:0-1365 GCF_006229205.1 Suricata suricatta
AGCTGCCTTGTGATCCAGGGACAGGGAAGGCAGTTTTCATATATGAAGCCAATATCCCACAGCTATGTTAGCAGCACATTTAACACAATAGGTAACCAGGGTGGTGGTATGTGACCAAACATGGGCCCTGCAGTTGCACTGACCAGCATTCAGATCCCAATGTTGCCCTTCCGGCTGTGTTTTTGGAAAAAATTACTCAATTTTGTTAAATTCCATTTTCTCATTTATTAAAATGGAGTCATAATTTGTATGTCATAGAGCTGTCATATCAGTGGGATAATATGTGAAAAAATTAACTACACATAGTACTTGATATGTAGTTAAGTCTTTAATACATGCCGATTTTCTGATCTCTTGAGACCAAAGGGGTTTGAATTATCAGAAGATCAAAATTATTATGTAATTTCAAGTATCCACTGATCCTGGAATATAAATTTCAAGAGCAGCAGGAGAATAAAGCTCACATATCCATAGCTTCAAAATGGATTAATTATTTATGTTAGCATAATTGTGATAACCTATACTACCTTGGAAACAAAAGTTTCATACCACCCAAGAAGGTCACTCTTTGTGTAAGCACATCTTTCCACTGCTGAGAGGGTCAGCCCTTCTTAGCCACTCTTTTCTCTCTCCGAGTAGCTTGGGAAGTTAGCCTCATTATCTCCTCTAGTACAACAGGCCTATAATCAACAGGAGAAATTGCCCTGCTACATCAATCCATGAACCCTTTCTTTCCTCACTGAAGTGGCATTCATTTATGACATGAGTATTGAAGAGGAAAAGAGGACATATAGAGAAAATAGTGGTATTAGTATTAGTCATGATAAAGATGGCTAATGTTTATTAAGCTATATGTCAACTATTTTGCAAACATCTCTTTTAATACTCACAACATCCCTAAGAAAAGAATATCATCAATTTCATTTACAGTTTGAAGAAACTAAGGTACCTAACCTGTCCCAGGCCATCTCTCTAGGAGTGTGGAGGTGGGAATTCAAACATAAGTCATCTGAATGCAGAACCATGTTCTATAAATCATTACACTGTTGGGAGCAGTGAATTAACAAAAGGGAGAGCTAAGTGGGAGCTTATTCATCATGTTAGCCTAGTGGGCTATTCCCCAGCCATAATATCTCCAGAGGGACTTCATGATACCCCATGAGGTTCCCAGGGGATCCTTATTGTCCTTTAAAGAAAGTGAAGACGGCATCATAGCTACATCTTCTGTTATACAAATAAACAGTTGAGTTTGGGAAGGTATTACTTGTCAACATCAGTTTATCCTGGGAAGATGAAAGGTACCTGGGAATCACCAGTACCTGGCTCATGACTTAATAAATAATAGTTGAATTTCTAACAACTGAA
>NW_021897924.1:0-605 GCF_006229205.1 Suricata suricatta
TTTTTTTTTTTTTTTTTTATCTGCCTTTCCAATTTGTTTGCCAAGGTCACGTCTCCCTGTGATAGAAGCCATTCACACTTCACATACCAGCCAGTTGACTATGACTCTGAGGTTATTAGAAAGAGAGATGGGAGAGAAACCGCCAGATATATTATTTTTCTGACTGTCTGGAAGAAAAGACCACTAGGATCTTTCTTAGTAAAGAGCCTTTATTCCCAGAACTCTCTCACACAACTCCTTGTTGGTGAATATTTGTAATTTGAGGAGATGAAAAACACAATCAAATTTACAGCACTGCTTTTAACCTAGATTTCTTCAAGGGCAGTAAATAACTAACTCTGTATGAAAATATTAAGGACAGCAGAGGAGAATATTTACATTACAGTACAGCTTAATTTGCATATGTCTACTCCAATTATATTGGCTGTTCTAAGGCAGCTTTTGAAGTTTAAAACTGCCCTTATTTCTACCCTGAAGCTTGGCAAGCAGCACAATGCAACAGAAAGAGCATAGGTTCAGGAGTCAGAACGACATATGTTTGAATTCAGGTGCCTTGAATTCTGTTTGTCAACTTGGGCAACTCCTAAGTCCCAATTTCCATGTTT
>NW_021897925.1:0-605 GCF_006229205.1 Suricata suricatta
CTACCCTGCCCCCCTCCCCCGAAGAGCCTCAGGGGCGGAGAGGTGGTTTATTTGAGCCTCATTCCCTTGGATAGAGCACCTTTCCTCCAAGCAGGCTGCGTATTGATTCACCTGCCACAGCTTTCAAAACTCCGGATGCCTGGCCCCACTTCACCACTTAAGAGACTCTCCAGGCCTAAGGCCCAGGCACTGGTCTTTTTGTGTTACTAAAGCTGCCAGGGTTAAGGATTGTGAACCACTGATTTAAAGGAAGTCGGGCGGTGGTATAGTGGCCTCTTGAGACTAGCAGAGGACACTGCAGTGGCCAGTCTCAAGGCACGCAGTCCCAGGAAGTGGGGTCACAAGAGTTCTCTGCAGCTCACTTCATGAAAACGCTGGGTGGTGTATGTGAGTGATTGGTTTGCAAAAGGGACTCCAAAGGGGGGAGTAGCATCTTTGTCCCAAAGGACTCATGCGGATGCTGTATACGGGAAGGATAGAAACCGTGCTCACTCACGACACGTGTTCATAAAAACAGGGAGTTAAGTATGAATGCCCCAGGGAGCCGTTTTTAAGAAACGTGAGCTGTCTGGCTTTGTTATGAAGGAAAGAAGACTTTTACAACA
>NW_021897926.1:0-605 GCF_006229205.1 Suricata suricatta
TTAGAATGACGCAAAATATGTGGTAGGTACTCAGGAAGTTATATCAAAGTGCATTAGCCCTCCCCGGGTCATATCAAGTGGTGGTTACCCAGGTTTGTGCCTTTATCTCTTTCCATAACTGCAAGCCAAGGGCTTTAAGGGATTGGGGGAACTTGACAGTCTGCTTGAATGGTGGGGCCCAGGTCAGGCTTTTTTTTTTATCCCTGTAGGTTTGAAATAGAAAATATTAGTGGAGGGGCACCTGGGTGGCTCATTCAATTAAGCATCAGACTCTTGGTTTCAGCTCAGGTCATGAACTTGTGGTTCATGAGTTCAAGCCCCATGGGATTTCATGCTAACATTGCAGGGGGGCCTGCTTGGGATTCTTTCTCTTTCCCTTTTTCTCTGCCCCTCCCTTGCATGGGTTCTCTCTCTTTTCTCTCTCTCTCTCTCAAAAATAAGCAAACTTGGGAATAAAGAGAAAGCATTAGCAGAGCTGAAATGCTTTTAAAAGGACAAGTAGGCTGAATCAGATAAAATAGAAAATCCACATACTACAAAATTCCAAATGGCAAATGCTGTATTTTTCTCTGGTTTATAAAATTATATATATATATATATATATA
>NW_021897927.1:0-605 GCF_006229205.1 Suricata suricatta
TGGTCAATTTTCTTCTAAGATGTAAATCTTGAACTGTTTGCAGGCTAGTTATTATTATCCATTAATAAATGCAATGCAGTGACTATGTCCATGCATTCAATAAATATTTACTGCACTGAATAAGATTTGTAAAGAGCTAACTAGAAAGCACATTTCCTTAATCCATTCAACTAAATGAATTACCTCTTTAGTCTTAAGAACTGAAATGATGTCATAACTTTGAATATGCCAGATATATTTCCTAGCAGTCAACCATTTTTCTCTCTGTTTTGAAATGCAGTCCTCTGCCTAGCCAACTATTTTTCCACTAAAAATCAGTAAAAAGCAAAAAATCAGAATCAGAAAATGGAATTTTTACCTTTTTAAGATAACATTCCTTTACTGATTTTAAGTTATAAAAGAAAGTCCTTTTTTTCTAGATACTAAAATTGTAGGTCCTTTTTAGAGCTAAAATTATGATTCTATAAAAATTCTACCAGAAGTTTTTAATGTATTACGTGTACTCCTCCATTAATACTCAGGAGAAGATAATAATTCAGTTTTGAACAGTTTTCTACCGTGCACAAAGACAGAGTAGAGGGGAAAAACAGGCAGAAGGTCATGTA
>NW_021897928.1:0-605 GCF_006229205.1 Suricata suricatta
AAAAGAAAGAAACTTCCACAGAAGTTGCCTCAGAGGATGAGTATCTTACTCATCCTCAGCCACAATCCACCTTTAGTAAAGGGGGCTACACTTCTTCCAAGATCTTCCCCAGGGCTACTTGGCATGGAAGCAAGACTATCGGTTAAGTAATACAGCAACTCTTGAATACCAGAGGTCAGAGTCATAAAATCCCAGAGTTGGAAAAGGCTGTAGAGGCTATCAATCCTTACCCCTTGTGGATGTGAGTTACCACCACCACACCAAGCCAAAGAACCTTCTATTTCTTTTTTTCTTCTAATAAAAGAACCACATTTCCCTTTTCTCTGGGCTATATATTCTCAGTTGCCTTAGTCATTCCTTCTAAGATTTGACACCACATGCAGGTATGTGGCCAGTCACTGTCCTGGGCATACAAAGATGAGTAAGACAGAATAACCAGCTAGGCAAATAAGCATAGCGTCCTGCGTGCCAAGTGCTGCAGGAAGTGGAGGGAAGGGAAAGGGCTGCAGAGCAGGAAGGGCTCTGAGAATGCCTGATACTTGAGTTGGATGCTTTAAAGGATGAAAGCAATTTACCACATGGACAAATGGGAAGGGAGGGCGTTC
>NW_021897929.1:0-605 GCF_006229205.1 Suricata suricatta
AAATTCTCCTTATTCATGGATGATGTAATCATGTACTCAAATCCTAACATACATGTGAAAAACTACTAGACTAAGTGAATTTAGAAGGATTGCAGGACACAGAGTCAGTATGCAAAAATCAATTGTGGCAGTTCCATATATACAACCAGACTGGCCCTCCCACAGATGACTATATACGTGGAACAACATACAGAGAAGCCATCCACCTGGGAGGTGCTGGGAAGTAAACAAGAATGGACAGACTGTGGAGAAAAGGCAGCACTCAGAAGAAAATATGAGTGAGCTCCCCATTTTTACGGTCTGTAGCCCGATGATAGTTTCCAATCACCAGCATGCAAACAGGCCAAAATGCCAAGGAAAACTAACTGTCTGATCTGAAGAACAAGGGGACAGTGTTCAGGGCACACACAACCACTTCGAAGTGACGGGGGTGGTGATGGGAGGTTCTGAAAGGGAGATAGAGTCACAGAAGGGAAGACCAGTATCTGTGTGTGAAGTTTGTCCAGACAGCTGACTAACCCTTGAAGCATGCATGCGTAGGACAGGCTCAAAGGAGCTAAGGATGAAAGCATTGAATGGAATATTAAGCTTTTGTCCAACGACTA
>NW_021897930.1:0-605 GCF_006229205.1 Suricata suricatta
TGTTTTAGTTTTATCATCTAGGTTTACTGAAGGTCACATAAACTTGAGTTATGTCTGTTGAAATCTGTTAGCAAAAAGAACTTAAACTGGTACCTGATTCTATCTAAAGTTTTCCTGGGTGGGTCATTGTTAAGATAGCCTTCAAAGTCTTTGATAGCCTGAAACTTTAAACTTTTTTGCTTGCACTACAAATGGGATTAAATTCATTGGATATTTAATGCCATAAAATGTTAATAGCATTGATTACTAAACATAGGTTTGTGCTTTTAACTTGTTGTAGAGAAACTAAGGCTATTAGGTTTGTTGGTAAACATTCTTTGTGTAATAGTTCACAGTTGATGACTACTTAGTTTTCATTGGAGACTAAGGTTTCTAAGAGTTAAAATTATGCTAAATGCATTTAAGACTGATGGAAATAAGGAAAGCAACTCTATGTAAAAGTAGATACATAAAAAATATGAAAAAGTGAAAACATTTTTGTTGGAGGTAAAAGAATATTTTTGTCCTACTAGTTGGAGAGGCATACTTTGAGACAAAATCTAAGTACAAAAGAAAGTTGTAGAAGGTTTGTGAAGGGAAATATTTGGAAAGGAATACTGTGCGAT
>NW_021897931.1:0-605 GCF_006229205.1 Suricata suricatta
TAGTTGTGACACAGAACATACAGCTCTCAAAGCCCAAAATATTCACCATGTGGCTTCTTACAGAGAGAAAAATAAATAAAGAAAACCTGCCTCCGCCCTCAAAGTTCTTCCTAACTACAATGGTATGAAGGCTTGTGCTGATGTGGTTCTTAATGAAATCTTATGGGCCCTACAGGAGATTATTTTTAGCAAAAATGTCTCATGTAATTAATGTGGATAAAAATACATGAAAAATAGATGTAAATAATGTTAACTCATTAATTCATAATAATATATTCATTGATTCAGAATAATAAAAGGAAAGCAGCCCATGGAAATGTTGCAAATATACTAAGGTTTCCTATAAAAGACATTTAAAAAAACTAAAAATAGTAACTATAATAATAATGAATAGTGTGTTGAGTTCAGTGCGAGGGTCTTCTGAAATAAGAAATGAAAATTACCAAATAGGGACGATGGGCTTCAATCTAATAATTTATGCAACAAAAGCACACAGAACTGTATATCTGAGAAGTACAGAATCACTTGAAATTTTTTAAAGAACATTATCAATCATAGTCGATTCTTTCAAAACCCTCTATAATTATTATTGCATGTAAAATCTG
>NW_021897932.1:0-605 GCF_006229205.1 Suricata suricatta
GGGGTGATGGTGGAGGGCACTTGAGGGGAAGAGCACTGGGTGTTGTATGGAAAACAATTTGACAATAAAATATTATGGAAAAAAAAAAGAAAGTAATGGCCTTATGAAGAAGAGATCATGTTGTGCCTTGAAATGCAGTGTCCCTTGTTCCCCAGAATCTGGCACTTCAGGGATTTCTCCTATGTGTGTTACATGAACCCTTCTCTTGTGTCTTGGCTGCTTTTGCCTTTGGCCCATTTGTCTTCAGTGGTAGTCTTTACCTACTGTGGGTAGTATTTGATCCCTGTGGTGTTAGTGGACCAATCTCAGGCTGCCTTGGGCTTGAGTTGATTCAAAGCAGACATTTGTAGTAGCACAAAAATCCAGAGTGCTTTCCCTGTGTTGTCCACGGAGAAGTTTTCATTGGTAGGTAGGGCCTGCAATCACACCAACTATCTCCACAGCTGACTGGTGTATGTGGACATCTTCTCCTCACTCCAGGGCTGGAGCCACTTTGGAGTGGTCCTGGCCCCTTTCAGGTTACTTACAGACTTCCAGGCTTGTAGTCTCAGTTTGAATGGGCTCCAACCAAGAGCATGTTGGAAGGGGGTGAGTTGAGCAGTGCC
>NW_021897933.1:0-605 GCF_006229205.1 Suricata suricatta
CCACGTTCATTGCAGCATTATTCACATGAGCCAAGATACGGGAACATCTTAAGTGTCCATCTACAGGTGAATGGATCAAGATGACACACACAATGGACTTCATTCATCTTTGAGAAAGAGGAGTCATGCTGCTAGTGACAACATGGACCGTCACTGATGGCACGATGCTAAATGAAATAGGCCAGGCAGGGAAATACAGATACTGCAGGATATCACGTAGATGTGCATTTAACAAAAAAGTCACTCATAGAAACAGAGTAGAAAACAGGTTGCCAGGGACTGGGGTGTGGGAAGTATGGAAAGGTTGGTAAAAAGGGCACAGACTTTCTGCTACAAGATGAAGTCTGAGGATCTAACGTATACATAGTGAACATGGATCTGACCACCGTCTTCCATAGTTGATATTTGGTAAGAATGGAACTGAGAATGCTGCATACTCTATGATTCCAACTACATGATATTCTGGAAAAGGCAAAATTATGGGGACAGGAGAAAGATGAGTGGTTGCTAGGGTTGGACGTGGGAGAGGGGTGGATGGATAGACAGAGCAAGAGGACTTTCAGGGCAGTGAAACTACTCCATATGATACTAGCGTGGTAGACACA
>NW_021897934.1:0-1365 GCF_006229205.1 Suricata suricatta
GCCTACTTTGTAAATTAAGCTTTATCAGGGGCTCCTGGGTGACTCCTTTGGTTAAGTGCTTAACTTTAGCTCAGGTCATGATCTCGGGGTTCAGGAGTTAGAGCTTGGCGTCCACCTCTGTGCTGACCGCTCGTAGCCTGGATCCCAATTCAGATTCTGTGTCTCCTTCTCTCTCTTTGCCCCTCCTTGACTTGTGCTCTGTCTTTCTCTATCTTTCAAAAAAATAAGTGAACATTATAAAAATTAAATTAAGCTTTATCATAAATATGTTTGTATAGGAAAAACCTAGCCTTTGGTACTATGTGGTTTCAGGCATTCCCTGGGGGTCTTGGGATATATCACTATGGGTAAGGGGTGGGGGGCTACAGTCAATGTTTTCAGCATTGTGGACCCTGAGGTCTCTGTTGTAACACAAAAGTAACCATAGACAACATGCACTGGGCTGAGTGTGACTGCGTCCAGTAACGTTTTATTTACAAAAGCAGGCATTGCATTTGACCATCAGGCCACAGTTTGCTGACAGCTGGCTTGCCTTTGTGATTTGCCTGTGGATAGGGTGACTATATGGGTTTTTTTGGATCCAAACCAGGGGTACTTTGACATTGAAGGGGGGTGCTATTACTTTTTAAACTTAAGAAAAAAATTAAAAAAAATAAACTTAAACAACAGGCATAAGCTGGGACTGTTCTAAAGTCATTCTGTGGGTCATGTGAAGGGAGATGAACACCTGAACAAAACTGGATTCCGACGGGAGTGGGTGGGGCCTTGCCGCTGAAGCAGCCGTCAGTGTGCAGCAGGTGAGAGGCAGGAGACAGGTCGTGCAAGGGGTGAGGGAAAACCACAGGTGAGGGTGGCTGAGACAGAGTGTGGTGACAGCTGGGACAGAGTTCCGATGCGTTCAAAGAGGAGGAGCTAGTCAGACCACAGAGGATATTTGGACCCTGGTAAGAAAGCTGGGAGTTCTTCTAAGTGCAGTTGGAAGCTGCTGGCTGGTTGAGAAGTGTGGTATCTGTTTTCACATTAGGAAATGCTCTGGCCGTGGCAGAATGGACTGTGGGTGGCCAACGTGGAAACAAAGGGACTGGTTGGGACACAATTAGAGATGATCACGACGGACAAGTTAGCAGTGAAGACAGAGAAAAGTCGATTGGTTTAGGATATATGTTTTGAGGAACATGAAAAGGACTCGCTGGAAGATCATGTATATAAGCCTGTGGGGACTCTTGTGGGTGGGGCAGGTATGAGAAAGAGAGAAATGCAGAGGAATTCTATTTGTATAACATCTATTTCCTGCCAGGTTTTTGCACAATTAATTCATTTGGTCCTTTTTAACAACTCTGTACTTTATTCTTCTCATTTTTTTTT
>NW_021897935.1:0-605 GCF_006229205.1 Suricata suricatta
CTTGTTTGCTCCATGTAGCTGTGATTAAACCTCATCAGGTTCCCTGTCAAGGAGGAACGGCCACCCAGTAGTCTTTGTTGAGGACCTACTAAGTGTAAGGGCAAGACAGTGACAATACAGGAAGACAGACAAGTGCCTTTCAAAAAGCTCTTACAAGGAGTAAAAAGGCAGGACCGTAAACAATTAAGAGACCAAAAAATATGTATAACCTGCAGTATAAAACCAAATGTGACGTGGCATTCCGCCTCTCTCCTAATTGTTTAGGTAAGTGCTACCCCATGCAGTTAGCAAATAAACGTGTTTAATTTGTGATACCTCTGCTGTGATGCCTTGAACTATTATTTGCAATTTCCATGGCTACATAACTTTTTTTTCCCCGTGTCAGGATTTCTGGGAGATGATTGCAGGAAACACCTCTCCCGGGCATTCTATCCATCCCAGGATGCACCGTGGTCTGGGCATGCTTAGCTGGCCCCAGACTGGTCTTGTACAGCTTGCCTTGTGGTCGGGGGGCTGGCACGTAGCATCCCTCAGAGGGGCGCCAGGCTTGCAAGACTCATGACACTTTGATTCCAGGCCACCATCTCCACTTTAGTACTTTCGGT
>NW_021897936.1:0-605 GCF_006229205.1 Suricata suricatta
TCCTTTTTCTGTCTGACTTATTTCACTTAGCATAATACCCTTCATGTCCACCCATATTGTTGCAAATGGCAAAATTTCACTTTTTTATGGCTGAGTAATAGTCCACTGTGTGTGTGTTTGTGTGTGTGTGTGTGTACACTGCACATGTTTTTTTACCCACTCATTTATCAATGGACTTAGGTTGCTTCCGTATCTTAATCTGTTGTAAATCATGCGACAATGAACGTAGGGGCACATACACGTTTTCAAAATAGTATTTTTGGTTTCTTTGGATAAATACCTAGAAGTGGAGTTGCTGAATCACAGAATAATTCTATTTTCAATTTTTTTGGGAAACCTCCATACTGTCTTCCAGAGTGGCTGCAACAATTTACATTCTCGCCAACAGTGCAGGAAGGTTCCCTGTCTTCCACATCCCTGCCAACCCTTGTTATTTCTTGTGTATTCAATTCTTCGGAGGCCGAGAGCAGTGGGGAAGCTGCAGAAGAAAAGCCTGCCGCTTGTAGAGGTTGGTTCATGAGGTTTAAGGAAAGAAACCATCTCTAGAGCATAAACGTATGAGGTGAGGGAGTGAGTGAGTTCTCCAGAAGATCCAGGCAGGAGAA
>NW_021897937.1:0-605 GCF_006229205.1 Suricata suricatta
GCAAAGGCAGTCCTAAGAGGATTATTGCAATCCAGGCCTATTTCAACAAACTAGAAAAAGTACAAAATCAAAACCTAACAGAGCACCTAAGGAAACTAGAAAGGGAGCAGCAAGAGCACCCCAACCCAGCAAAAGAAGAGAAATAATAAAGATCAGGGAAAAATTAAACAAGATAGAATCCACAAAAACAATTGAACAGATCCATGAATCCAAGAGCTAGATTTTTGAAAAAATAAACAAAATTGATAAAGCTCTAGCTAGGCTCCTCAGAAAGAAAAGAGGGAACACTCAAATAGACAAAATCATGAAGAAAAATGGATCTATTACAACAGATTCCTCAGAAATACAAGCAACCATCAGAGATTACTATGAAAAATTATATGCCAACAAACTGGATAATCTTGAAGAAATGGACAAATTCCTAATTGCACATGCACTACCAAAATTCAAATGAAAAGAGATAGAAAATCTGAACAGATTCATAAACCAAATGATACAGAAGTGCAGATGCATAGGAGTACATTTACACCAATGTTCATAGCGGCACTTTCTACAATAGCCAAATCATGGAAAGAGCCTAAATGTCCATCACCTGATGAATGGAT
>NW_021897938.1:0-605 GCF_006229205.1 Suricata suricatta
AACCAAGAAAACATTGTCTCAGTTTGCCAGTTTTATTCATGTAGTTAATTGCATAGCGTTCCAACTGATCAGTGCTAATAGAACTTTGTTAGGATCGAAGTGTTCTCTATTTGCACTGTCCAATATGGTAGTCCTTAGTCACATGTCACTACTGAACTCGTAAATGGAGCTGGTACGGTGGAGAAATTAAGTTTTATTTAATTTTAATTCATTTACACTTAAATTTGAATAGCTACAGGTGACCAGCAGTTATATTGGACAGCATAGACCTCTTAGATTAAATGCATATTGAAGGATGAGCCCTTGTTCATTCTCAAATCTCCCCTTTATCTGTTTCATAATAAATACCTGAGACATGCTGATTATATCATAAAAATGATACAAACTGTCACTTGCTATTATTATTTCCTAAATTTTTGGTCTTTCAACTATATCACTCAACAACCTTTGGGACAGATACTATGACAATTGTTGAGGACACAGAATTTGCATTACACAGAGTTGGTTTCACCCTGGGACAGTTAGTTGGGAGAGTTCTGATTGGTTCATCAGCAAAATGTAAAAGCCAAGGATTTAATTTTTTTTTTTGAGAGAGAGAGAGAGAG
>NW_021897939.1:0-605 GCF_006229205.1 Suricata suricatta
AATGTTGCTCACATAATTCTGATGCACACTTTTGGTTAAGCATTCAAGGAATTGGAAGCAGTTCAACCTAGGTCACGTGAGGCTCAGCAACCAAGACCAAAGGTCTCCTTACGCCTCAAGTCCGACCCAGAGAGGAAGCGACTCCTCTGGTATTGGCACTGACTAGTTAACGGCATTTTCAGCCGGCGGGGGGGGGGGATGGGGAGGGGGGCGGGCAACTCCAGTCTATCTAGACTTCCTCAGGAGCCTCTTCACTGTGCTTCTCAGAAAAAAAGAAAAAGTGATTGAGAAAGCTTCTCTCCCTTCCTGACATATCTTTATTCAGAATCCCACCTCACAGGATTTTTAGAAGTTGAAGTACATTGATTTCAATATCATAAGCCTTAGGCAATAACGGAAGATATTCTCTAATTCGGTGAAAAATAATGTGCACTCAATGCACTCGCACCTTCTAATCGGGGAAAACCATGGATCCCATGTTGAGTCAACCATAGGACCAAATGCTCCATATTTAAGCAATCTTGAAAGACTGGATTTTTAAAAAAAATTTTTTATAATAGTTTATTGTCAAATTAGTTTCCATATAACACCCAGTGCTTCTCCCC
>NW_021897940.1:0-605 GCF_006229205.1 Suricata suricatta
CGTTTTTGCTTCGAAAGCCTTCTCAGGTGAATTTCTTCATTTGCCTGTGTTTTGCCATTGGATTGAATTTTCTATCTGAACTGTATTAATT
The DNA here is from genome assembly GCF_006229205.1 of Suricata suricatta. Classification (NCBI taxonomy): domain Eukaryota; kingdom Metazoa; phylum Chordata; class Mammalia; order Carnivora; family Herpestidae; genus Suricata; species Suricata suricatta. Next base: position 92 of record NW_021897940.1, read on the forward strand.
TCCTTCTTTTCATTCTTCCTTTCTGAGACAGCAGGTATGTGCCAAAGATTATAGTCAAATATGTGCACCTTTTATGTCAAAAGTTCTTGTGAGCAGTTCTTTTTTTTTCCATTAAGAAGGGGAAAATGGCAAGTCCTTTTAAGCCTTGAGAGCACAGGACAGTGTGCACACCCGAGCAGGAATCTAGCGGCTTCTTGAGGTAGGTGTGCAAAAAGCACATCTTTCCTGCACGTTCAGCGACAGGCTCAAACTTCAGATTGTATCATCAGAAACTGTTTTATTAAAAGTTTCTCTAGTATGGATTTCTCCAAATCCTTTTATTTTTATCAGGAAAAAAAAAAACTGAAGCAGAAAGAGTCCTCAAATAATTTAGGCATAAGTGCAAATCAGTTTCGGCATAAGCTTTCCAATCAGGTTTTCGTTTTGTAAATAGAATTATAGAAAGGAAAACTTAGCACAAATGGGGGAATTTCAGGTCTCCCTGGGATGCCATCTAAAAGCAGATAATGGGGTG
>NW_021897941.1:0-605 GCF_006229205.1 Suricata suricatta
GTCTTTTACCCGGGGCCCACAGAGGCTCGGACAGGTGAAGGGACTTGGCCAAGGGGATAGTGTCCAAGTCGACATTCGAAACCGGATCTTTCCCACTTTCAGAGCTCAGCCTGCTTTTCCTCAACGCCTGGTCCCGGCCCAGACCCCGGGTCCGGGCCACGCGAGCTCAGGACGGGCTCCAGCCGGGGAACCTGGGAGAGCTTCGGGAGGCTGAGGCCTGACCCCAACGCCGGAAGGTGCTGTCTGGTATGAGCTCCCCTGTGGCCCTGAAGCGGCTGGGAAAGTGCCCCCTTCGCCCCACGCTTCCAAGGCCTTCTCCATCCTGGGCCCGGGCTGGAGCCTCCAGCACATTCCTCACATTCCAGGGCTTTTCTCAGGGGAGGAGGCTCCTTCCTGCAGGAGAGGCCCCTGGCGCTGGGCTCGGGGAGCCAGCTGTGTTTCAGCTGACAGCACGTGGCTTTGACCTTGCTGGGGGCACTTTGCACAGGAGAATCTGTTTGCCGTGGGAACCATGAGGAATGCCCTGGCGCCAGGGCAGGGCTCAGGAGTGGGGAAGCCACAAGCCCCAGCCGGGCTCCTGCCGGTGAGCTTGGTGACCTGGGTCA
>NW_021897942.1:0-605 GCF_006229205.1 Suricata suricatta
ACCCCATCCCTTCCCCAACCCCTGGGGATACTAATCTCTTCTCTACCTGTTTAATTTTGCTATTCAGGAATATGATATAAACAGAATTGCAAAGTGTGGGACTTTTTGAGATTTGCTTTTTCTCATAGCATAATTCCTTTAAGGTTCATCCAAATTGCTTTGTGTATCAATAGTTTGTTCTTTTTAATTGCTGAGTAGTCTTCTACGGTATACATGTATCACAGATGGCTTAGCCATTGTGAAACCATTGTCCGTTGAAGGACATTTGGGTAATTTGCATTTCTTGGCTGTTATGAATAAAACTGTTGTGAACATTTGCATATCAGCTCCTGTATGAAAATGTTGTAATTTTGCTGGGATAAATCCCTAAGAGTACAGTTGCTGGACTTGCAGTGCAAATCCATTCAAAAAGAATTGTACAACTATATTCCAGAGTGACTGTGCCATTTTATACACCTACCTGTAATGTATAATTGGCTAGTTTTTCTACATCTTCACCAGCACTATTGTCAGTTTTTTGTGTGTAGCCGTTTTGATCATTGTGTATGATCTCACATTGTGTTTTAATTTGTATTTTCCTAATGACTTATGATGGTGAACATCTT
>NW_021897943.1:0-605 GCF_006229205.1 Suricata suricatta
GCTTTGTGTTTATCAGGTTAAATAAATTATACTTTAAAATTAATTTTATATATTTAGGTAGAGTTTCTCTTAATGTGGCTACTAAACCATTTAATTGTTATATGGCTCACATTGTATTTCTACTGATAGCAGTGGTCTAAAAGGATAGATAACAAAATGCTAGCAATACTTATTCCTGGTAATGGAATCCAGGGCAATGTTTCTATTACCCATGTATTAAATTTGTTTCGAGAATGGGTTTTACTTTCAAATTTCTTTATTCATTAAAGATTTATACCACATCTATAATTTGCTCTTTTGGAAAAGCTAAAAGCTGCCTCATACATTTGTATCACTGTTCATAGTTTACAATGTCCTTTTATACACTCCAATGTATCTTCATAAACAATTATTTTCCTGGAGACTATCTACAGTTGCTGGTGGTCTCCTGCTCTTTCTCTGGGCTTTTTCAGCATGGGCTGCTTACATGATGAAGGCAGCAAGGAGAATCATTCAGCCTAGTCAGCTAAGACAGAATCGTTTCTAATGTAACATAATAACAGAGGCACAGCCCATCACCTTTGCATATTGTGTTGCTTAGAAGCAAGTCACAGGTCCCTCTGAAA
>NW_021897944.1:0-605 GCF_006229205.1 Suricata suricatta
GAAGTGCACCACGACTTATCGGTCCGTTCCTAGCGCTGGGCACTGGGCTGGCGTCCGGCGCGGGCCTGCTGTCTTTCGATGGACACGGGCACACGGTTCTGCTGGAATGTGCCAGGCCCCGCCCCAGCCTGCGCAAAGCGAGGCAGAGCCCTGTCCTCAGATGGCGAGGCCCTGTGGCGCCCGGGTGCCACTGGGACCCCTCACTGAAGCGGCGCTGCCCAAACATCAGCCATGAAGCCCAGACCCACCCGGGAGCTGGGAGTCGGAAGAAGAGAGAAGATAACGGTGCACACGTGTGCTTGCCAGCGAAGAAACACGTCCATCATCTGGGTAGAACCAAGGTTGCCCCGGGGTTTTTGGCAGGGGAACCCTTTGCTGATAGAACACTTATCTGCTGCTCCAGGATGTGTGCCACGGAACACACTTTGGGAAGGCTGTTCTGAGGTCGCCACAATGTCATAAAGACCCTCAGGCCCCAACCCTGAACCACAGCAAGGTGTCTCCCAGAAGCCCCTTTGGGCAGTCCTGAGGGCCAAGAGCAAGGAGAAAATACTTACTGCCTTGGGAGGCTCCCTCCCCTGAGGTGGCTTCAGTGTCTACGAGAG
>NW_021897945.1:0-1365 GCF_006229205.1 Suricata suricatta
GAAGAGATGGGGAAAGAATCTTTGGTGTGCTATGAGGCTCAGGGGTAATTATGTGAACCCCAGGTCACTTATTTATAAGTCCTAACATGAGTATGGCCAAAAGTAGCTATAGCTTTTTTTAGACTATATCATTATAGATGCCTTTCTGTCTGCTTTAGGGCTCACTTACCAATTTGGGAGCAAAAGGAATTCCTCTCCACACTCTATTACATAGTTTGTCCTCATTACGTTTCCCAGAAGCCAATGAAGCAGAGAGGGATTCAATTAAAAGCAGGTAATAGCTGTTGGCTAGAAAGCGCTTTTAACAATCCAAAGAGTGGTGACAGAAATGTTTACAATTTTGGCCTCTTTATTTTCGATTTAGATTGAAAAAGGGCTGAAAATGATAAAAGCATATTTCACTAATATGAAAGAATCAACATAGTCTTTCAAATATTTATTTCTATAAGTGCAAACAAGTTTTAAAACTTCTGTCACAACCCTGTTATATATCTAATAATGTGTATCTTTAAACCTTCTATTAATACTGCTTTCAGTGATATAGCTTCTTTCTTTTGTCACATCTGAATAAGATAGAAATTAGTGAAGATACAATTGAACATTTTCTAAAATGGTAAAGCATAGAAGAAGAAATAGTGCTGTAAGTTTCAATATACCATAATTATGTAAGTGTCTTTACCCTTTTCCTTTGAGGGAATTATTTTTAAAATGTGTCTGGATTTGTGACAAGGAATGCCTTTTTGCGTAGATGCTTAGTTTGGAAATTGCTTTCTCCCCTCACCAGCTGACTTCAACTATATTTATATTAACCAGAAAGAAGTCCTGAAACATAGCCCATGAATCAACATTGAAATATTCCCTCTAAAAACACAGTTCTAGTAGGAGGGACAAGCTTGATAAATGAATGACAGGGACATACATGAGTTGAAATTGCATAATTGCAAACAGGAAGTGTAGAAGAAATACTTGAAAGTTTTTCACAGAAAACCAAGATTTGGGAAGCTCAGGACAACTGTGAAACAATACCAATTAACAAAATAATTTGTCCTGAGTTCTTTAGGGAAATAATTACTCAAAGTGATTGAGAGAATGCCATTAGTATATACTAAAAGTAGAGCCAATAGTAACAGTAATAAGCTTTATGTTTGAAGAAAATGGAAAAGACTGTTAGTCTGGTTCACATATTTATTTTTTCATCAAACATGTTAACTACCAAGGATTGTCATGGTTGTGACAAATGTGAGAAGGAGTACATTTTAATTTTAAACAAACTAATGGCATCAAAATAAATATACAAGTACACATATGGCTATTCACGTGATAGCTACATTTTGCAATTCTGCTATGCAAATACATGCCAAAAAT
>NW_021897946.1:0-605 GCF_006229205.1 Suricata suricatta
AGGTTCTAACAGACAACTCTCACAGATTACTGGCACCATTTTCAGGGTGGCAGAAAAGACAAGAGTATCTCCCCAGCTCCTAAGACCTAGATGTCCCTGGGAGTGCCTTTTGCTCCCTAGCCCCTGAGACTGGGAGGAGACAATGAGGCATATCACACCCAAGAAGGTGCAGAAACAAAGAGTGGGAGGGGAAGCCAGAGATGTTACTGAAGAGCTCTAATACTTTTGGTTTCTCGGGCGGCAGTAATTTTCTTGGCCACTAAGATCCTAGGAGAAAGAAAAGGTTTTAACCAGGGTGGGGAGGTCGAAGGTTCCATCTTCTGGCCATCCAACATTGAAGGTTGGCCATTCGTTCCTGGAAAAAACAGAACTTTTTCTTTACTTTAAGCCTTAATCCATCAGCTCTTTCCTAACGTCCTTGAAATGGTCCAAGACTAAAGTCAAGGGGGTAGTTTGAGTCTGTCCCATAGCGTTAGTCCAACCAAACCAAGAAAACACAAAAACAGAATTAAGTCACAGACCACAGGAATTAGTCCTCCTGGCCAACGGAGGAGAAAATGAAAGTGAGATGATGGTTTTTGTGCACTTTTTAAAGAAAAATATGT
>NW_021897947.1:0-605 GCF_006229205.1 Suricata suricatta
GTAATAAAGCCCTTTGCTTTTGCATGCGTGCTTCGGCCTCCCTGGCGGTCTCTGGTTTTTGGGGGTGATATTAAAATCTGGGTACAACACAGTATCTCTGTTTTGCATTATTTCAGAAATAATTTTATTTTATTAATTAATAGTTCTTGTGACTATCACATTGAAAGTAATAAGTTCAAAACTGTTAATTTTAATGCATAAGGGTATTTTCTAAAAAGAATGAATGTGGGATAAAAGATCAGTGAAAAATTCTTTCAAAATAATAAAAGATATATTTTATTCATAATTCTAAGAATTATATTATATTATATGATATGTAATTATACATATTATAATTATAATTCTTAGAATTCTAATATCTATTGATCCTCAGAGACTAATTTGATACACAAATGCAATACTTTTTAAAAATATTTTAGTATAATATCAGGTTTTACAAATTAAATGTTTATTTACTCTTTTCTCTTAAGCAAACCATTTAAAAATCAGTTATGTAAATATAAATATCTACTTAGGGCTCTAAATAACTAGTTTAAAAAGCCACACTTACACTGGGAGCTCACAACTTTTTCACTCCCCAAGAAGTTAATTGCTGGGATTATAGC
>NW_021897948.1:0-605 GCF_006229205.1 Suricata suricatta
TATCATTATTGAATGTCACATTTTTTTCAAAAGATTTCTTCTATGTTACTTCAGGTTAGATAGTGTAATACTAAAGTCCAGAGAGGCTAAGGGCTGCAGTAAACTTTTAGAGCTACTGAGATAACTCAGGTGTTCTATAACCAACCCAAGGAAGAAAACAAGATAGAACCTTTAGCAACGTAAAAGTGCTAAAGTTTCTATCTTCTGTCATGAATAGAGTCAGAGATTCTTCTGGCCATGTATCTACATATGATGTCAGTGGGAATTTTTAATACTGTGGGTGGAGATGTCTAACTTGGATAATCTGACTTTGGAGCTCTTGGAAGCTGGAAATGCTTTTAGCCATGGCTGAGTCAGAAGGATATGAACCTTGGACTTATTCTGACAGTTGCCTTTAATTAAATGAGACTGACCTTATTACATTCTGGCACGGCAGCTATTTAGAAAGCACTGATTCTTGGGAAATCGAGCGTTTCCAAGTTTTGTTTTTACTCAGCATCTTGGATTTTGTTTTCATTTTCCACTTTCAGATTCATAATCGCTTAGATACAAATTGCTGTGGATTCAGACCTCGAAAGGAAGATGCCTGTGTACAGAATGGACTG
>NW_021897949.1:0-605 GCF_006229205.1 Suricata suricatta
CAGGCAGGCGTTCTGTAAAGTGCATAGTCTGCAGACTGTCATCTGCCTGTCCCCGGGGAGGGCCTCGCGGGGACAGGATGGGACAGAGACTTCAGTACCACACTGCCCTCACTCAGCTCAAGGAACAATGGGCCTGCCACATCCTCCCCCCCCCCCCCCCCCCCCCCCCCCCCCCCCCCCCCCCCCCCCCCCCCCCCCCCCCGCAGAGGCGTCCTGCCGGCCCCGCCCTCCCCAGCTCCCAGCCTGGCCTCTCAGAAGCAATCACGTTCACCTCTATTAGCTGTTCTTCTGGCCTTCACCTATGTATCTCCAAAGAATAGGTTACTACCTCGTGATGATGAATTCCACGTGACACCTGGGCCAGCCCACGGTACCCAGTGGTTTGCTCAAACACCATCTAGAAGTCACCATGAAGGAAATTTTTAAATGAAAGCAGATGGCCCTCAGTAATGTGGGTGGGCCTTGTCCAATCAGTTGAAGGATTGAAGAGGAACAACTAAAGAAGAGTGAATCCTGCCTCCATGTGGCCTGAGGACTCAAGCCCAGAATCTTCTCTCGGAGGGAGCGCAGCAGCTTCAGTGGGAGGCAGCCTACGGAGAGGCCCT
>NW_021897950.1:0-604 GCF_006229205.1 Suricata suricatta
GGGGAGAGGAAAGGGGAAGGGGAAGAGGTGTGGTGGTCATGGAGGGGGGCACTTGTGGGGAAGAGCACTGGGTGTTATATGGAAACCAACTTGACAATAAACTAGAAAAAATAATTCCCTCAGACGCTGGAGGAAGAGCCAGCATCTCCTCTCCCCACCACCCGCGGCCCCCCGACCTCAGGGCGCCCCCACCTGCATTTCTCTTCTCACCTGAGGCCTCTGAGGGTCAGAGGGAGCCTGCTTGGCTTCAGGACGAGGTCCACCTCACTGGGAGCCCACCTGCCACACCGGCAAGACTGCCAGCCGCCCGGTGGAGGGGAGAGGACCTCGTGGCACCTTTAGTGTCTGAACATCCCTATGGGAATGGAGACACCACAGGGACAGAAGCAAGCACAGGCACCCGCTCAGGCGGTCACAGCATAAAGCTATGCTTCTAGAATGCAACTTCTGTTCTGAGCCTCCATTCCACCTCAGTAAACTCGGGTGGCCTTGCACAAGTGCCTTCCACCAAGATGGTCTCCACCTCTGTTAACGGGGATAATAGCACCCACATCGTGTGGTCAACTGGATTCCAGAAACCCGTCTGTGCCAAGTATTTGCCAGA
>NW_021897951.1:0-604 GCF_006229205.1 Suricata suricatta
AATAGAGACTAACTCTATTTACCACGTGAACTTTCTGGTACACACTCAGATTAATGCTGCCCTGGAAACAAAGCTCAGCCCTACTCCCAGTGAACTGCAGGAACAACGGTCCTGTCACTCAGGAAGCTGCCGTGGGAAAATACTGGAAAACATCCCCCTACTAAGAAGTCAAAGCCCCAGAGTGGACCTCTCAGCAGCCTGGCCTCCCGGCTGCATTTCCCGGGTCGTTCAGGGGGCCTTAAGTCCCACACTGAGTGTGAGGTTTGTATTACTGACCTCTGACTGGGACAATTCCAAGTCTAATGGTTTAAAAGGTATTAAGCAGGCTGTGTTTTAGCTTATGGGCAAGTAATAAATTATATCATGTATCTTGAATGTATCATAGATAAGCTGCTATATTACAATTGCCACTTCAGATAGCTGTGAAATTAGGTGATTAACTAGTTGGCACCTAACCTTCTAATTTCTGTATAAGTCTAATTACACGAAATAGAAGTGGGGGTTTTGATTTTTTACTTTGCTTTTCTGTTTGGAGTATCATTGAAACTACTGTATTGTAAATGACGGAAAATAATTGCATATGTTAAAAAAATAAGTTATATAA
>NW_021897952.1:0-604 GCF_006229205.1 Suricata suricatta
CACTCATAGGTCTAACAGGAGAACAGGAGAAACCTAATGGAGGACCAGGGGGAGGGGAAGAGGGAAAGAGAGTTGGGGAGAGAGAGGGACGCAAAATATGAGAGATTAATGAATACTGAAAATGAACTGAGGGTTGAAGGGGAAGGGGGTGGGGCACCTGGGTGGCTCAGTCGGTTGGGCCTCCGACTTTGACTCAGGTCAGATCTCACGTTCGTGGGATCGAGCCCCACGTCAGGCTCTGTGCTGACAGCTACCTCAGAGCCTGGAGCCTGCTTCTGGTCCTGTGTCTCTTTCTTTCTCTGTCCCTCCCCCTCTCAAGCTCTGTCTCTGAATCAAAAAATAAAAAATAAAACATTAAAAAAATAAAGTGAAGGGGAAGGGGGAGGGGGGAAAAGAGGTGGTGGTGATGGAGGAGGGCACTTGTGGGGAAGAGCACTGGGTGTTGTATGGAAACCAATTTGACAATAAACTATTAAAAAAAAAGCTTCTTCAAGGCAAAGGAAACAATCAAGAAAACTAACAGGCAACCAACAGAATGGGAAAAGATGGTGGCAAATGGCATATCAGATACAGGGCTAGTATCCAAAATATACAAGGAGCTCAC
>NW_021897953.1:0-604 GCF_006229205.1 Suricata suricatta
CCCACCCACCCCACGTCCCCCCACTCCACATCTCTGCCAACATTTTCCACACCAAAGGGAAAGCGCTGCCTTCTCCAGTGCTCACCTTACACATCCTTCCCCCTTCCACAGCTTTTCCTCTGGCAGCTCTGCTCAGCCCACCTTCAAAGCCTACTGCAATTTCAGAGCTGAGTTCAATGCCACTACCTGCATCTACTGATCTCCCTGCCTGGTCGGAAGTGCAGAAATCTCTCCCCTTCCAGAAGGACCCAGTTATTTCCATTGTTGTTTCTAGAGGAGAGAGTCCGTTTTCCCCTCCTATTGGAGCTGTTTTTATGCAGCAAACAACAGCTACCCCCCCGGCCCCGCTCTTCATTTCTAACAAACCCCACTTAGTTTAGGGGCACATTGGTGCAAGTTCAAGCACTGTTTTGTCCTCCTTTGCAGTTAGCTGGGGGCACCTGACATTGTTTTGTTGATGGGCTGGGGGCTCCTGGGAAAGTCTTCCTTTCCTGACACTGTCATTTCCTTCTTCCTTGCCACTTCCTTCTCCTTCCTCCCTCGAAGCTGGATGTGATCCAGGGGTAGAGCAGCCACTTGGCAGCCATGAGGCGACCACGAGGGC
>NW_021897954.1:0-604 GCF_006229205.1 Suricata suricatta
TCACTTGTCATACATGTCACATCCAGTGCTTATACAAGAAGTACCCTCCTTAATACCCATCATCCATTTAGGCCATCCCCCTGTGAACTTCTCCTCCAGCAACCCTCAGTTTGCTCTCTATAGTTAAGAGTTTATTTTGTGGTCTCTTGCTCCTCTTTTTTTCTTTCCCCTGTGTTCATCTGTTTTGTTTCTTAAGTTCCATATGAGTGAAATCATATGATATTTGTCTTTTTCTTATTTATTTCACTTAGGATAATTCACCCTGGCTCCATCCATGTCATTGCAAATGTCAAGATTTCATTCTTTTTGATGGTTGAGGAATATTCCATTGTATATATGTACATCACAAAATCTTTTCCATTCATGAGTTGGTGGACATTTGTACTCTTTCCGTAATTAGGCTACAATTGATAATGCTACTGTAAACATCAGGGTGCATTTGCCCCTTTGAGTCAGTATTTTGTATCCTTTGGGTAAATACCTAGTAGTGCAATTGCTGAACTGGTTTTTCTGTTGGTACGTGGTCTTATATTTAACTCTTTGAGGAAACTCCGTATGGTTTTTCAGAGTGGTTGCACCAGTTTGCATATGGTCTAAATCACAA
>NW_021897955.1:0-604 GCF_006229205.1 Suricata suricatta
ACATCTGGACTGGGAGACGGGGCTGGGCCTGTTTGGTGTCCACTCAGCACCTGTCAGGTTCTCTGTTTGTTGAATGAATAATGAAGATCATAGAAGGTTAGAGCTTAGAGTCCTGTGTTGTTGTGGCTGATCGTGGGGGGCGGGTGGTAGTGGGCGACGGGCTGTGTGCAGTTGATTTACAATTTCTTCCCGTCCAGGTGACCCAGGACCGCCTGGATTACAAGGTCCCAAGGGAGCCCCAGGAGTTCCCGGAATCGGCCCCCCCGGAGCAATGGGCCCCCCTGGAGGACAGGGGCCACCAGGGTCCTCAGGTGACGGGACATTCTTCCCAATTCCCCCTCCCCTCATCCTGCTGCCCAAGGGGAAGGGGCTGGGTTGGGGGGAGGGGCCTGTGTGAAGTGGGGATCAGCGCCCCCTAGCGGGGAGTGCAGATTCTCTTTTGGGGGGACTGGACTGATGGCTGAGAGTTTGCAGATGCCTCTCTTTCCCTCCCTCTGAGCGTGGTTTACGTGCCAGAGCCCCCCGCCCCGCTCTGTGTACATCCGGTGACCGTCTCCTTTAACTCAAAATGACTGGTGCCTCCAACTTGCCTTTCCGTGGGGGG
>NW_021897956.1:0-1364 GCF_006229205.1 Suricata suricatta
GAGAACAGCCATCTCTGGAAAAAAAAATTTGCCACGTATACTGACAAGCTTAATCTAATCAAAATCCAGTCTTGAGCTGAGAACCCCATGGTTTTTGCTTTTTTTTTAGTAGCTACAAAGACTTTATTAATTATTATAATGTTGACATTTGCATATCTGCATGTATACGCAAAATCATTACATGGAATTCTCAGGTCACGGGGTGCTAATGTGGTCCACACGGGCCTGGCAGGGAAACAAATGAGACCAGGCTTAGAGCCACGGGGTTTTAAAGACCTGGACATCCTCCTAAGGGCCTAAGAGGAGGAGGAGGAGGAAGAGGCAAGGGTCCCCTCAGGGGTTTGGTGTAACCCCACCCTCGCTGATCTCTAACCCAATCTCCTTTCCCACCCTCCGGTGAAAGAGACCCATTTCCAGACCATATCCCTACCGTGTAATAGGCCCCCTCCCTAAAATCGATGTGGCAAACATACCTGAGAATCCTCTGGAATAGGTCCTTATAAATATATTTACATCAGAGAAAATGAGACTCTTTGGAGACATTACAGCTCACTGTCCCACATGCTCATCGTTCTGGACAGAAAGTAAAAATGGGCTGGCTTCTCAAGTGAGTTAACCGAGTCGAGTTAATGACATGGTTGGCTGTCGCCAAAGTAAGAGGGACACGGACAGTGGGTGAGGGACAGAAAATCCCTCCCTTCTCAGGGATTCGGTGCGAAATAAAGGACAGGTGAGGAAGGGAGGAGATCACTGTTTTCTGCCTACTTCGATGTTTCCATGCATATATTTCTGTAATTACTTTCTCATATAACTTAAATTTTGCAGAAAACATATTTTTAGCCAAAACTAAACACAAAAGCTTGTTTGTAAAAAGAAGACCTACACGTCATTAACTACATCCACTCATTCAGCAACCATCCAACACATTAGGCTGAATTTTCTTTGTGCTGATTCTAAAACAGATAAGCAGTGTTAACAGAGGTGAAAGCCAATTATCTATTTTTAGGGATACGCAAACAGTTTTAATGTTGTTGAGGGGCAAGGTACTAATTACAAATATATCTGAGAATCTGTTCAATTGACACTTTTGAGCTTATAAAAGTTCTTTCCTCATCTTATTGTAATGTTATTAAATTCAAGTACGGATTTAGTACACACAGGCAAAATGGGTAGAAAATAAAGCCTTATGTCTCTTAAAATAGTCGCTAACTCAGTATTTTTATGCTTTTGCCAAAGAAACATTGACCCTCTCCTATTGGAGCCAGGTTTTATAGTTTTCTAATTGGAGAAACGTCTACCAAAACAACATGAAATTTCTTACTATAAATTCACAACTGAAAGGTAAAAGCAAACAAAAACAGCTA
>NW_021897957.1:0-604 GCF_006229205.1 Suricata suricatta
AAACAAACAAAAAAAGCAAAACCATTCTATATTTTAAATGAGAAATTCTGAAATCTGTCTTGCATTAGAGGAATGTCTGAGTACTCAATGACTACCAGGCAAAGAGTATATGTGTCAAGAAACAAAGGCCTGTAGGGTTCAGTGATAGAGAAAGAAGATAAGCAAATGAAAGACCAGATAAAGTATCAGGAGGTGGCAGGGGCTATGAAGGAAAACAAAGCCTGTGTAAAAGAAGGAGTGGATGGAGGTGTTATTTGTACTGTTTTGGGGGGACACCAGCACACATTTAAACGGAGGCCTCGAGGAGACAGAAGGAGACACAAGATCCTCTGGGGAAGAACATGCCCATTAGAGGGAACTATGAGGCAATGGCTCTGAGCAAAGACGTGGCTTTTAAATTAATTTTCCAAAACTTGAGGGTGGTTGATGCACCATGTTGCATGAGGGTGGGGTGTACAACACAATGAGTGAACAGGTTTAAACATCATGTCCTGATCATCATGCATGGAGCTGCCATCTGTCACCACACAACACTGTGACAGTGTCCCTGACTGCATTCTCCCTGCTGTGCCTTATACTCCTGTGAGTCATCAATCCTTAACAA
>NW_021897958.1:0-604 GCF_006229205.1 Suricata suricatta
GAGAAGGTGATGGAGCCAGGCTCGACCCAGCAACATGGGCAGCCTTCACCACACAGGTGAACAGGTCTGGAGTGCCGTCTGCCGCTCCCGACCTGCATGGGACAATTTAATCCTCCCCGAACTGTTCCTTTATCATCCCCATTTTACAGATGAGAATACTGAGGCCCAGAGAGACAGTCAATCAACTCCCGGATCTCTGACTCCCGGATCAACCCCTCCCTAAAGGAACAGCCACTTGGATTTTTTTGCACCCTGTCCCCAAATCCTGTATCCTCTTGGTCTATAAACCAAACTCTCAAAAGTCAGATGGTCCCAAGGGCCAGAAGAAGGTAAATCCCTCTGCTGAAGCGTTGGCATCATGGCAAAGAGCTGCCCTATGGGAGACCCCCCAGGGATTTCCATATCCTTGGGGATTTTAGACTCAAGAGGGTGCTCTGCCGTTTACAAAAAACATTGGACCAAATAAAACCCAGCTGGGGCTGCGTTCACCTCAGGAGCCACGGGTTTGCCACTTCTGCTAAATTGGGGGGGGAGGTCTCTGAAACCTCGGAAAGAAAAAGAAAAAAAATTGGTATCCCTGACTGTGTTTTTTGACAGTGACTGC
>NW_021897959.1:0-604 GCF_006229205.1 Suricata suricatta
TGGGCCCAGTTCTGGGTTTTCTATTCTATTCCATTGGTCTATGTGTATGGTTTTGTGCCAATACCATACTGTCTTGATGATGACAGCTTTGTAGTAGAGGCTAGAGTCTGGGATTGTGATGCCTCCCGTTTTGGTTTTCTTCTTCAATATTACTTGGGCTATTCAGGGTCTTTTGTGGTTCCATACGAATTTGAGGAGAGTTTGTTCTAGCTTTGAGAAGAATGTTGGTGCAATTTTGATGAGGATTGCCTTGAATGTGTAGATTGCTTAGGGGAGTAATGACATTTTCACACCAAAAAAACCTTTTTTAAACTGTGTTAACAAAATATGCCTGTATATGTCACTTAGAATCAGGTTCAGTTGCCCATAATATTATGAAAACCCCAGAAGAGCAGTGGTTGATACAAAGTTGAAGTTTATTTCTTCGTCGTATAAAAGAGGTCTGAAGATAGGCTCTATACTGTCCTCAGAGATCCAGGGTCTCCCCTTTCTGCTCTGCCATGCTTACAGTGGTTTCCATCCTCAAGGTCACCTCTGCTCCTGGCTGGCTTCCGCCATAACATCCACACCGAAGATGGAGAAAGAAATGAGAAAAAAAAAAAAA
>NW_021897960.1:0-604 GCF_006229205.1 Suricata suricatta
ATTGTGCTAGAGTGCTTTTTAAAGTAACTTGACATCCTCAATGAAAGGGCCTAATTGGTTAAAAGACTTTTCTACCATTTGAATACTGGGAAATTTATTAAAACCTTAGGAGGTTACAAAGCATATCCTAAATAGAATTACAAATTGTTACAAATCTGAAAGCTCTATTTAACCAATGTGGCCATAAAAGATCTTATTTGCCTTTGGGATCTTTCAGCAAAACCTAACTCCTTTTTAACCTCAGAGAAGTTTTAACTAAGCAATCAAAGACCTGATAAAGATAGGACCTAAAGCTTTTGTCTTCTTAACAAAAGAGAAACCCTTCATTTACAGGGTCTTATCAAGAGCAGACCAAAGGTCCGGAAAAACTTGTCTTTTGAAAGAGAGAAAAGCAGAATTTCAACCTTATACCAATATACCTTTAACATTCTGTTTATCTCAACCTCACACATAAAATTCTTTTTAATGATTTCCTTTCCCTTAAACTTTGTCTTATAGCCATTTCTTTCCAAACAACCCATCTCATTTAGGACAAAATTACTTTCTTTTACCCTTAACAAAAATGCACTTTTGTTTCTTATAGCTTTTTTACATATCCCCAATT
>NW_021897961.1:0-604 GCF_006229205.1 Suricata suricatta
CTTGGATACACAAGGGTAGAGTTCTGAGGACGGGTTAGAGCAAGAGGCACCATCCTGAACACTCCAAGTGTAAAGGTGGTACCTGGACGCTTGGGGAAGTGACTAACACCAGCCACGAACGACACGACAGTAATACACATCAAGGACAGTTACAGCACGTGTGGTATTTTCAATAACAGTATTATTTGGCAAAGATTAAAAAGAACACCTTTCGCAAAGATTGAATACTCTTAACTTCTCAGTTCTAAAGGTAGAAATAAAATTCATCTTAAGACAAATGTACAGCACTCATGAAGAACGCTGCGAGGCCTGAGAAGCTCAGGTGACCTTCCATCACGTTCCGCCGGGCAACCCATCTGGGACAGGTAACCTACCCTATCAGGAATGTTCACGTATGTTCCGGCGTCGAGCAGATCCTGCACAATCTCCGTGTGGCCCTCCTTCGATGCGATCATCAAAGCTGTATTTCCATCCTTATCTGTTAAGTTTACATTGGGATTCCTTTTCAAAATTTCTTTTACTGACTGTGTGTAGCCTCCTTTCACTGCCACAATCAGTGCAGTCATTGAATTCTAAAACAAAAAAAAAACAAGCCCAGGAATCA
>NW_021897962.1:0-604 GCF_006229205.1 Suricata suricatta
ATACCTCTAGAGATTTGGGTTATTCTTTTAATGTATTGCTACCATATAAGAGCACAAAAAGAAAAGCAACTTTTCCAAGTGGGCTGTGATAAAATGCCACTGACATTGTTGTAAGGGTCTCCCTTTCATTTGTGTTACCCCAGAAGTTGACTCTGAGACAGGTAGTTGAGTGCAGGGAGTTTATTTGGGAAGTAGTCTCAGGACACACCAGTAGGAGAGTAGAGAATTGAGACAAAACTGAGAGAAGCCAATACAAATTCATTACCAAGTAGCAAGTCAACACTTTGGACTATGAAGCACAATGCTGCTGGAGAATCTGGGAGCAACCGAAGATTATGCACCTCAGTTATCCCAGCGATGGTATGAAAGAACTGGAGGTCTTTAATCAGTCATTGATAGCCAGCACCTGTCAGTCATCCCGTGAAAGCTGTTCCCAGGAAGACTGGGAGAGTCAATGCCCAGCACTTGCGTGTAGGTGGATCAGGCACGGGTGGCAACAAAAAATCCCTGCAAAGAGATTTGGGTGCAGCTGGTTGGGGAGGTTGGGCTGCTGCACACCGAAACGGTGGTCATGTCCAAGGAGACTTAGATGGGGCGCTACTAG
>NW_021897963.1:0-604 GCF_006229205.1 Suricata suricatta
ACAACCGCCCAAACCTGGAAGCAACCGAGGCGTCCTCCACAAGGGGACCGATAAAGAGACCGCGGTCAGGGGCGCCTGGGTGGCTCAGTTGGTTAATCGTCCAGCTTCGGCGCAGGTCATGATCTCACGTTTGTGGGTTCGAGCCCTGCGTCGTCGGGCTCTGTGCTGACAGCTAGCTCAGAGCCTGGAGCCTGCTTCACATTCTGTCTCTCTGTCTATCTGTCTGTCTGTCTGTCTCTCTCTCTCGCTCTCGCTCTCTCTGACCCTCACTTGCTCATGCTATCAAAAATAAATTTTAAACATTAAAAATAAAAATAAAAAAAAAAAGAGAGACCGCAATCCATCCAGACAAGGCGAAATCACTCCGCACTAAAGAGAAACGCACCACCCAGCAGTGACGGACATGGGAACTGAGTGACAGGAGCGGATCCGAGAAGGCTGTGCACCGTGTGATTCCGAGCACAGGGCGCTCTGCGACAGGAAAATCAGGGAGACAGGAAAAGGTCCCCCCAGTGGCTGCAGGAGGAGGCAGGGGGCACTCAGAGCACGGGAGGGAAGGGGCTGTCAGGGCGGTGACAGCCGTCACATGACGGGTCCCTGTCAT
>NW_021897964.1:0-604 GCF_006229205.1 Suricata suricatta
CTACTAGAGATCTAGACTAGATGGAGAGGTCTGATCAATGATAACAGTCACACCCTGCGAGTATATGGGTTACTGTAAGTATATAGATAAAATTTATATTTTTAATTACTTTTGTTAAATGTTTGCTTATTTTTGAGAGAGAGGGACAGAGACAGAGTGCGAGCAGGGGAGGGGCAGAGAGAGAGGGAGACACAGGATCGGAAGCAGGCTCCAGGTTCTGAGCTGTCAGCGCAAACCCCGATGCAGGGCACGAACTCATGAACCATGAGATCATGACCTGAGCCGAAGTCAGATGCTTAACCAACTGAGCCATCCAGGTGCCCCAACATTTTAAAAAATGTCTTAAAAAGCACAAAAAATGATTCCATCCTAATTTCTACTTAGTCTTTAAAATCAGATGATTATGATATGTGCCATTTCAGCCATGAAAAATATGAAAATTCCCTAGATCATTCAGTACAGACAAAACAATAATATATACAGTTGTATACAGAATATAATCTGCAATGAGAATATATTATCAAAAGAATGTTATTGACCCATCTCATTTATAAATATAAATATAGTCAGACGCTTATCCGACTGAGCCATCCAAGCATGACAA
>NW_021897965.1:0-604 GCF_006229205.1 Suricata suricatta
CCTCTCTCTCTCCCCAACTCTCTTTCCCTCTTCCCCTCCGCCTGGTCCTCCATTAGGTTTCTCCTGGTCTCCTGTTAGACCTATGAGTGCAAACATATGGTTTCTGTCCTTCTCTGCCTGACTTATTTCGCTTAGCATGACACTCTCAAGGTCCATCCACTTTGCTACAAATGGCCAGATTTCATTCTTTCTCATTGCCATGTAGTACTCCATTGTGTATATATACCACATCTTCTTGATCCACTCATCAGGTGATGGACATTTAGGTTTTTTCCATGTTTTGGCTATTGTTGACAGTGCTGCTATGAACATTGGGGTCCATGTGCCCCTGTGCATCAGCATCTCTGTATCTCCTGGGTAAATCCCTAGCAGGGCTATTACTGGGTTGTAAGGGAGTTCTATGGATAGTCTTTTGAGGAACCTCCTTAATGCCTAGGAATACAGTTTCTGGAACTATAATACCTAAACTCAAACAAATTATCTTTACAATGAGTTGAGTTGAGTAAACTCAGACAAGTCTTTTTGTACCTCAGTTTCTATGAAAAAAGTTACAGGTTTTCCCTGCTACCAGAAAGTAGAATGCTGAGCATAGCTCCCAGTGAAG
>NW_021897966.1:0-604 GCF_006229205.1 Suricata suricatta
AGAAAGAGCCCAGGGCCAGATGGCTTCCCTGGGGAATTCTACCAGACATTTAAAGCAGAGCTCATACCCATTCTTCTCAAACTATTCCAAAAAATAGAAATAGAAAGAAAACTTCCAAACTCATTCTACGAAGCCAGCATCACCTTGATACCCAAACCAGACAGAGACCCAGCAAAAAGAGAACAATAGACCAATATCCTTAATGAATACAGATGCAAAAATACTCAACAAGATACTAGGAAATCGAATTCAACAGCATATGAAAAGAATTATCCATCATGATCAAGTGGGATTCATTCCTGGGTTACAGGGCTGGTTCAATATTCACAAATCCATCAATGTGATCCATCGCATTAACAAAAGAAAGGATACAAACCATATGATCCTGTTGATAGATGCAGAAAAGCATTTGACAAAGTACAGCACCTTTTCTTAATAAAAACGCTGGGGAAACTTGGAATAGAAGGAACTTACCTAAACATTATAAAAGTTTATGAGAATGACAATTTTTAAACTCTATATTTTAAAGCTCACTAAAAATCTAAGTAATTTATTTTTGATGGTTACGAAAGACCTCATTAAGTAGATGCTATTTAATTTGAGA
>NW_021897967.1:0-1364 GCF_006229205.1 Suricata suricatta
CTTCTCCTCTTATCTGTCAAGAAGCAAAGGTATCACTTTGTCTTATCTGATGTGCAGTGTGTCTTAAAGGAAGGAGCCCACATTAAGCACTCAAAACTAAGAATTAGGTGCTACCCTCTTCAGTCACTAGCTGTGAGACCTCCAACAATTACTTGACCTCTCTGAGCCTCTTTTTTCTGTATGAGATTGGAGAGCCACAACCTTGCCGGGAGATGCCAGGAGCATTCCAAGGGAGGCCCACATGCAGCCACCTGCAGGAACAGACCCGGGCACACAGCAGCCCCACAACTGTCATTTGCTACCTGCGTCGTGGCGCAGCTGCATGGAGACTTGGACAGTGACGCCACAGGCAGAAGCTTTGCCGTCTCCTGTGATGGCATCTTCCAGCCCCGGTGGCTCGGTGACACCTGATGTCTCCTCTGCAGATGGTGCAGAAGGCCGTCGTGGAGGTGCACGAGTCGGGGACCAAAGCGGCTGCAGCCACAGGGACGAAGTTCAAGTTCAGGTCAGCCGCAATTAGCACTCAAAGGGTCATCTTCAACAGGCCCTTCCTGATGCTCATTGTAGAGAACGTCACGAACATCCTCTTCCTTGGCAAAGTGACGGAGCCCTGAGGTGGGGGTTTCCCCTGAAAGGCCGCAAGCCTCCATAGCGGAAGTTGAAGGCTCCCTGTGGCGTCTGTCCCCTGGGAACTGATGATTTACACAGGTTTCATTGTCTGAAGCTATCACAAGTAATACCGATAATAGCATTGATTGATGATGGCTCCTATCACCCAACTGCAGGGTGTGGGGGCCTGGAAGAAGAGCGTTTGTTCTTGCCCTCACCCTTCATCCGTGGAGTCTAGCACTGGGGCCCAGAGAGGTTGGTTGACTTGCCCAAGGTCACATAGCATGTTAGTGGTAGAGAGATTCCAGAGCCCAGGCACCTGGCGCCCAGCCCAGTGCTACAAGCTCTGTGTATTGTTGCCGTGGGCATTTCTACAGGGAAGTGTATTTCCAGCCTAGTCCTCCATCTGCTGCCAATACCAACCAGCTCTCGGTTCATCACGGTTTGAAATTCATTATGCTTCGCGTGCATGGTTGCATGTATCTGCTGGAAATTTATCTGCTGGAAAGAACAGTGAAATGGGAGAGTCCGGAATAGGGCTTCTGTCCCAGCTAACTACTGTAGGACATTGGGGTCATGTTGTCCTTCTCTGAACCTCTCTGTCCTTGATGGATACGATAAAGGGTCAGGTCAAGGGTTGAAGCCTCCTCGGCATCATGTAAAGAGGCTGGCGGGGACGCGGGGGATTTTACTACATCCAAGTGCTACTTGTCAATGAAGGCAAGCAAGGGGACAGCAGGGTGGAAATGGCCCAT
>NW_021897968.1:0-604 GCF_006229205.1 Suricata suricatta
GCTTTTCACCTTTAGAAAGCTCGTTGTGCACTGTACACCTGTTAATATTTCTCTGTTAAAGGAGGCTTATTGACTGTCCAGGGCCTGTCGTTTCAGGAAATATTCTTTTAATGGTGTTTCTCAGTTTCTCTTGTTGGGCCTTTGAATATTTTATTTCCCTACTCAGCAGTATTTGAGACCATCTGTCATGCACACTTTGGCTTGTTTCTTGGTGTAGCCCTAAGAAGGAAAACAGACAGACACAGAGGGAACAGTAACACACAAACACACAGACAAATCAAACAAACAAACACATTAAAAGGGGGAAAGAAAATAAAGAGAATGGAGAGGAAAGAGATAAAAAGAAGAGAAGAAGAAAAGAAAAGGGGGAAAAAAAGAAAAATTAAAAAAATTTAAAAAAATAAAGGGGGGTCAGAGACAACAAAGGACAGTGGTAAGTCTAAAAGTGTATGACCACTTGAGGGGAGAGGTAGCGATGCGATATAGGAGAATATATCTGGATTGCAAGAAGGTTAAAAAAAAAAAAGGAGAAAGGAGAAAGGAAAATAAGGAGTAAAATTTTTAAAAAATTTAAGTAAAAAAAGTAATAATAATAAAAAAAATA
>NW_021897969.1:0-604 GCF_006229205.1 Suricata suricatta
TGTACATCCAAAGCTTGTGCAGAAATGATCAGAGTAGCATTATTTGAAAATTGACAAACATCAGGTATGTGTGTTCATTGGGATACCACACAACGAACAGAATGAGTAAACTATCACCAGAGGCAACAGCATAAGGGAATCTTACATAAATAACATTGAGTGTAGGAATCCTGACATACAAGATTACAAATGGAATGATGTTAGTTCAGCATACGTTTTTAAAAACAAGCTAAACTATCATATTGGATATCAATTTGTGTTTCATTTCATAGTCTGTGAAGTACTGTTATATTCATGCTTTGGTCTAGATTATGTGTACAGGATGTTTTTGTGGTTGTTATTGTTGTTATTGTAGTGTTTATTTATTTTTGAGAGAGACAGAGACAGAGAGACAGAGGGCTAGCTAGGGAGGGGCAGAGCGATAGGGAGACAGAGAATCCAAAGAAGGCTCTAAGCTCTGAGCTGTCAGCACAGACCCCGGTCCTGGCATCAAACTCATAAACTGTGAGATCATGACGTGAGCTGAAGTCAGACGCGTAACTTACCGAGCATCCGAGGCACCCTGTGTGCAGGGTGCTGCTGTTTCTCAAAAGTCACTAATTGT
>NW_021897970.1:0-604 GCF_006229205.1 Suricata suricatta
AAAAAAAAAGGAGGGGTGAAGATATAAAACCAAGAAAATTTCTCTATCTCAACATTCCACGGTATTTCTGGTTATTTTTAAATTATAATTTTATCATTTAATTCATGATTAAAACTACAGTATAACAATTGGAAGACATTTTATGCCGTCAGTTTTTTCTCTAATGATGGTTCTATTTCTGTCACAATTCCCTACTTTGATCTCAAACTATTTCTACATTGATATCGTAAGTCATTGCAGTAAGACACAAAAATACAAATGATTTAATTCATACACAGGCATCATTTATACCCAGGAGATGCTTATATTTGAATTGTTTAAAAGTTAGAACCTATGGAAGGCTTATTTTGAATCAGACATTATCTTTCCCAGGTATTACCTTGGTTTGTCTTTTTTGTGTGTGAATATAATGAGAACCATGCTTGAAAACTAAGAGATTAGATCTAGGAATATTTTGTATAACTAAAATAAAAGAGTAGACATACTAGTTTACTTCTTTCTGAATGTTTCACTCAATCACTACTTCGAGAATCAAGTTAGAAAAGTTATAACTATGCTTCCCATTTCAAAAATACATGATAGCTTCATACCTTATCTTATTTAA
>NW_021897971.1:0-604 GCF_006229205.1 Suricata suricatta
GGAACTAGGTTATAGACCATCCTTATGATTGTTTGGGGAAGATTAGACATAAAAGACAGTGAAAGTAGTCATTAGGCTCTCAAAACAAAACAAAAGCATAAAAATCTCAACCTAAAAAATTATAAAACAGCCTAGCTAAGCCTTCCAAAACGTAAGGTTTCTTGCTGGCTGAAACAAAGAAATCAGTAGAAAGGCACAAACAGTAGTTGTACTGATTTTAGATTCACGATCCCTTCTATATTGAAAAAGGGTGTTTAAACTTTTACTTGCTTCCCCCACCTAGGCCAAACTTTGGTTTTGGGTGCACTAAGTGAGTTTTAAAAACAGTCCTTGGACATGTCTTTTGCTTGACTGATCACCCATGACCAGCCATGTCCTTTTGAGCATTCGACATGATTCAGTTCCATCAGCAAATTCTAGAATCACCCAAATTGTGTAGAAAGAGCATGGATGATTCATTCCCACAGAGCTGGGTTTGAGTTCTAAGTTCTGTGCGATGATGGGGAAGCTAGCTTAGCCTCTTGGAACCTCAGTATTTTCATCTGTCAAGTGGGCATAAGAATACTTATCTTACAGGTTACTGGGACCGTGAAGTGAGACCAGT
>NW_021897972.1:0-604 GCF_006229205.1 Suricata suricatta
TTAAATAAGATAAGGTATGAAGCTATCATGTATTTTTGAAATGGGAAGCATAGTTATAACTTTTCTAACTTGATTCTCGAAGTAGTGATTGAGTGAAACATTCAGAAAGAAGTAAACTAGTATGTCTACTCTTTTATTTTAGTTATACAAAATATTCCTAGATCTAATCTCTTAGTTTTCAAGCCTGGTTCTCATTATATTCACACACAAAATAGACAAACCAAGGTAATATCTGGGAAAGATAATGTCTGATTCAAAATAAGCCTTCCGTAGGTTCTAACTTTTAAACAATTCAAATATAAGCATCTCCTAGGTATAAATGATGCCTGTGTATGAATTAAATCATTTGTATTTTTGTGTCTTACTGCAATGACTTACGATATCAATGTAGAAATAGTTTGAGATCAAAGTAGGGAATTGTGATAGAAATAGAACCATCATTAGAGAAAAAAGTGACGGCATAAAATGTCTTCCAATTGTTATACTGTAGTTTTAATCATGAATTAAATGATAAAATTATAATTTAAAAATAACCAGAAATACCGTGGAATGTTGAGATAGAGAAATTTTCTTGGTTTTATATCTTCACCCCTCCTTTTTTTTT
>NW_021897973.1:0-604 GCF_006229205.1 Suricata suricatta
CCAGTCCTCATATACTTCTAGTGATTTGTCACAACCTTTCTTGTCTCTATTCACCAGCCATAAAATGGATAAAAGCAGCTGTGTATTTTTGTGTGGCAGCAGAGGCATTACAAATATTCAGATGTTTAGACAGAACCACACATAGAACCGGATTCTCTAGTCCAGGAAATAGAGTGGTAGAACATTTCAGGGAGAAGACCTAAAGGCTTTTAAATATGAAAATGAGGGGAGACTGGGTGGCTCATTCGGTTGAGCATCCCTCTTGATCTCAGCTCAGGTCTTGATCTCAGGGTTGTGAGTTCAAGCCCCACACCCAGTGTGGAGCCTACTTAAAAAAAGCAAATTAGGATGACAATGAATGTTTGAGACCTAATCTTAAGCTGTGAAATTTTATTTCTTGGTGTGCCTCTTGGGGCCGGCTAAGAAGGGCTGGGTAGAACTTGAACATAGTATTCTCCAGGCATAAGTTAGGGGACGTTAAGAAGTAAAAAAAACACTCCTCTCCCCTCCCAACCCCTTCCCCAAAAAACTTCAGGGAACCAGAAATCCTCCCTCAAAGTCATCTTAACTTTATTCCAGTACCACTTCTCTGCAAGCCACTCCC
>NW_021897974.1:0-604 GCF_006229205.1 Suricata suricatta
GTGAGAACATATGGTATCTGTCCTTCTCTGATAAAAGTCTGATTTATTTCTCTTACCATAACACCCTCGAGTTTCATGTTGCTACAAATGGCAGATTTCATTCTTTCTCCTTGCCATGTACTATTCCACTGTATACATAAACCCCATCTTCTGCACCCATTCATCAGATGTTGGACATTTAGGCTCTTTCCATGATTTGGCTATTGTTGAAAATGCTGCTTTGGAGAATGACCAGTCCCGCCTCAGGGCTGTTAGCTGGGGAGTCCCGGGCTGGCGGGTGATTACGGTTTGGTGCTTCTGGTTTGAGGAGCCTCAGGCGGGCCCATTCTTGCTCCATTTTCCCCTGCTTTTGCAGGAGTCTGATCGGATTCTGAGGCGTGGCTCGAGAAGGAGGCCTTCTCGTGCCTAGCACGTAGCCTCGTCCTAGACCTGGCCAGACACAGGTGGGTAGGCTCAGCCGCACCACAGGGCAAGAGATCACGGAGCCGGGCTCGCAGAGTGTAGATTCTGGAGGCGGGGGCGTGGTCTGGTGGGTTCTTTGCCCCTTGAGAGAATGTGGCAGGGGGGATGTTTCTTCATATTTACTCTCTAAAGATCTTTTGGC
>NW_021897975.1:0-604 GCF_006229205.1 Suricata suricatta
AGATAGATAGATAAAACATAGATAGATAAAGATAGATAGATAGATAGATAGATAGATAGATAGATAGATAGATAGATAGATAGATATGATGGATGGATAGATGGATGGATGACAGAGAGATAGATAGATACATACATAGATAGAGAGATAGATTGATAGATAGATATGATGGATGAGTGGGTGGGTGGATAGATAGACAGACAGATAGATAGATAGATAGATAGACAGATAGATGATAGATAGATAGATAGATAGATAGATAGATAGATAGATAGATAGATATGATGGATGGATAGATGGATGGATAGACAGAGAGATAGATAGATACATAGATAGATAGATAGATAGATAGATAGATAGATAGATAGATAGATGGATGATAGATAGATGGATGCATGGATAGACAGTTGATAGGTAGATGGATATGGCTGACCCATCCTAGATTCATAGATTGATCATAGATTGATCCGTGGATGCTCCCTACATACATACATTTGGATGGGTGACTGCTAGGTGATAAATAGATATGACAGATGGACAGATAGATACACACATACACGGGGCTTGTGATTGACAGACAAAAGGAAAATGACAGACAAGTAAT
>NW_021897976.1:0-604 GCF_006229205.1 Suricata suricatta
ACTCCCGTACCCTATCCCTGGGCCTGCGGGTGACGGCTGTTTCCACGCATCCTCCTGGTCTTTCTGGGAGCAAGTGGAGCCCCCTTTTCAGGCCCATCAGTGCCCTCCCCTGAGGGCGAGGCACACCGCCTTCCTCTCTGAGTCCTGCAGAGCACGGCCCTGGGAAATGGTGGAGTCCCCTGGCTGGGCTCTGGGGGCCATGGGCAGGCTGACCCCAACCCTGACTGTGACCCCGGCCACATGGGCCTTTGGGGGGCCGGTGGGCTCAGGACTCCTGTGCCGACTCCAGGATTTGGGGGCACCTGCTACTTCCTAAACACCCCAAGCTCTGGGAGCCCTGCTCTGGGCTCAGAAATGATCCCTGCAGCCTGGCTGCCCAGCGAGGGAAGGCCAGGCGAGCCCTTCGGTGAGGGGGACGCGTGTCAGAGCGAGATGGACGCCTGTGGCCAGGCAGGCACACTGGACTCTGATCAGGGGGAAGGACAAGGACAGGGAGAACCAGATCAGATGTGGCAGAGCAGGTGATCTGGAGACAAATTGGGGCCATGCACATTTTGTTCCCCTAAAGAACACTGATCTTCTTAAAAAAAAATAAAAATAAAAA
>NW_021897977.1:0-604 GCF_006229205.1 Suricata suricatta
GCCAAAAGATCTTTAGAGAGTAAATATGAAGAAACATCCCCCCTGCCACATTCTCTCAAGGGGCAAAGAACCCACCAGACCACGCCCCCGCCTCCAGAATCTACACTCTGCGAGCCCGGCTCCGTGATCTCTTGCCCTGTGGTGCGGCTGAGCCTACCCACCCGTGTCTGGCCAGGTCTAGGACGAGGCTACGTGCTAGGCACGAGAAGGCCTCCTTCTCGAGCCACGCCTCAGAATCGGATCAGACTCCTGCAAAATCAGGAGAAAAAGGAGCAAGAATGGGCCCGCCTGAGGCTCCTCAAACCAGAAGCACCAAACCGTAATCACGCGCCAGCCCGGGACTCCCCAGCTAACAGCCCCGAGGCCGGACTGGTCATTCTCCAAAGCAGCATTTTCAACAATAGACAAATCATGGAAAGAGCCTAAATGTCCAACATCTGATGAATGGGTGCAGAAGATGGGGTTTATGTATACAGTGGAATAGTACATGGCAAGGAGAAAGAATGAAATCTGCCATTTGTAGCAACATGAAACTCGAGGGTGTTATGGTAAGAGAAATAAATCAGACTTTTATCAGAGAAGGACAGATACCATATGTTCTCAC
>NW_021897978.1:0-1364 GCF_006229205.1 Suricata suricatta
GGGCATGTGCAGGGACCTCAGGGTATCTTTGGGACCTCGTGGGGAGGAATTCACCCAAATCTACAGGTATTGCAGGCATGTTTGATGCCAAGCATTGGCTTGGCTTCTGGCCTGGAGCAGCCACTAAAACTTCAATGTAGATTCTTTATGAAAAGTTCCAGGAAAACACATTATAGAAGATCTATATGATCAATCACTATTTTAGCTGCACTTATGTAAAAAATTGTGGCACGTTTATTCAAACAGGATTGTTTTACAAGCAAATTAGTCTTGACTGGTTATCTCTGGCAATGAGGGTTTTAGAGAGTTGATAATTGTTTCAGTAACACACTGTTACAGATGTTAAATTCTACTACTGATTGTCTTTACACATTGTTTGCATAAACTGGAGAATGTGAGGGAAACTTCAGAAAAACTATGTCAAGAGCACAGGTGTGGACAATCTTCTTGCTTGTTATTCTGGGGGAATAGTAACAGGACCCATTGGGCATATGAGTATTTGGACAACTGGAAAATGGGGTAGACTCCCCCAAGGGTATATGAAAAGGCTTTTCTCACTGGAGACCTATCAAGAGATAAAATATTTGCTTTATTAAATTATTCACCTGAGGCTGGGTTAATTAATACATTTCTAAATGAATATGCAAAACATGTCCTTCCTCAACCTGACCTGACAGTTATTTGAAACCCATGCCAAATAAACCCCAAACACCTGGTTTATCAAAGAACTGAAAGTCTAACACAGCAGGGGATTTAACTCCAAATTGGAAGAGCCCCTACTAGGTCATATCATGTACTCCCACTGCAGTAAAATTAGAGGGGACCCCTCTAAAGTAAAACCTGGACCCCCTTCTCAGGAATCCAATGAGCAAACCAATGTGCCTTATTATTCCCGTGAACCTATGGAAGATCTCGACTTCTCTTAGGACGGTTGGACCTCTCCTTTTCATCCTCCTTTCCCAATGTCTACTAACAATTCCTTTCTAGAATGGGCCACTAACAAAGGATCACCGCAGACATCTGAGTTACAAACCAGAAAGACCAATCTGATTCCTGCCGCCTGTTCCCACAAGCATCCGAGGGTGCTCAAGCCTA
Organism: Suricata suricatta; assembly: GCF_006229205.1. Classification (NCBI taxonomy): domain Eukaryota; kingdom Metazoa; phylum Chordata; class Mammalia; order Carnivora; family Herpestidae; genus Suricata; species Suricata suricatta. The sequence continues at coordinate 1,096 of NW_021897978.1, forward strand.
ACGTCTAAAAACTCTCATGGCAGCCCTGGGAGACACTGGTTTGTAATCTGCTCTAACCATTAACCTGTATTTTTCATATTCCTATAAAAGTATCCCTTTATAATGACCTGATTGCTTATTAAATAAAGGGGAGCCGGTATGATGGCTTTACACCATGTGTTACACAGTTGAGGCCTTAAATGACTCTCAAAAAACCACTATATTACTAAATAGCAAAATCACTCAAATGCATAAAACATTTCTATGAAACAGAAAGGTGTTGGATGTTT
>NW_021897979.1:0-604 GCF_006229205.1 Suricata suricatta
TCCCTGCTCCCAAAATCCATTTAATATATTGTCCTGCATTGGGGACGTAGCAGTTACTCATCTGACAACAGCTTGATCTTAGCCAAAAGGCCGAGAAGCAATTAGATTTGTTTTGGAAGGAAGCAGGGTGCTCAGTACCAGAATTACTGGCCCCTCTCCGATACGGAGATGATTTTCTAGAGGCCAGATGGTTGAGCCAGGGACCGTGGCGTCGGAGCGTCTACACCCCTGCACTCGGAGTAGAGACTCTCCAAGAATTGGGAAAGAAGGCGGGCCTGTGGAGGTGGGGCCTACGGGGGACCCGGCGAAGCTCCGGTTCGGGTGGGATGGGAGGCGGGGCCTGTCCAAGGGAGGGGCGGGCTTGTTCGGGATGTGGCCGCAGATGGTGGTGTCTGGGGAGTGACATGTGACGGCCCCGTCGGGCTGATCTGAAGGGCATTCGGCACGGCTGGTGTGAAAGCTGTTTCGAAGGCCCGAACACTACATGCAGAAACATGGGGCCAACGGAAGGCAGTGAAAATCGGCTCCCGGAGGTCTCGGCTTATACGAGATACCGGGGGGCGTGGCTTCGTGTAAAGAATGGGGTTAGGGCTGCAGGGCGAGC
>NW_021897980.1:0-604 GCF_006229205.1 Suricata suricatta
TTCTAAACTGCACTTTCTCCAGTTTGCCTGAAATAATGCAGCAAAATGACAGCATAACTGAGTTTATACTGTTAGGATTGACCCAAGATCCTATGAGACAGAAAGTGGTATTTGTAATCTTCTTCATTTTTTATGTGGGAACCGTGGTAGGTAACTTGCTTATTATTGTGACCATTAAGTCCAGCCGAACACTTGAGAGCCCCATGTACTTTTTCCTATTTTATTTGTCCCTTGCTGATTCCTGCTTTTCAACTTCCACAGCCCCCAGACTAATTGTGGATGCACTCTCTGCAAAAAAAATCATCTCTTACAATGAATGCATGACTCAAGTCTTTTCATTACATTTATTTGGCTGCATGGAGATCTTTGTCCTCATCCTCATGGCTGTTGATCGCTACGTGGCCATCTGTAAGCCCTTACGTTACCCAACCATCATGAGCCGGCAGGTCTGCACCATCCTGATTGTTCTGGCATGGATAGGGTCTTTTATACATTCTATAGCCCAGATTATCCTGGCCTTGAGATTGCCTTTCTGTGGACCCAATTTGATTGATCATTACTGCTGTGATTTGCAGCCCTTACTGAAACTTGCTTGCATGGACAC
>NW_021897981.1:0-604 GCF_006229205.1 Suricata suricatta
GGTCTCAAAAGAAGCTCCTGAGTCATTGTCCTGTGGAACTCTGAAGTGTTATGAATAGCACAGATCAGTCCTAAACCGTGATTGATTTCAGCATTGGCAGTTATTAACTTGTAATAATCATTGCTTTACCTAGTATGAACTGTGATAACCTTTCTTTGAGTTCTTAAATCTCGATGTAAAGACTAGTATGACAACCTCTTGAATAATGATCCTCCTTGTTTGTGGGTCTCAGATCGATCTCTCTGAGTAAGAGGAAATCATCCTGCAATTAGCTTTCCCTTTAGCAAGTTGCATTTCTAAAATATATAGTTAATATATTAGGTCTTCTTATTAACATTCTAAAGTGACTTTTAGGTTTCATAGGTGGGGATTGTTCAGTGTTTCCTAGTCTGTTCTGTGGAGTTTAAAAAAAAAACTCAGACAAAAATTCCTAATATGATAGCAACTAGAAGAATAATTGTCATTGCAATGACCTTTTCAGTGGATAATTTGACAGACACTTGATGGACAGCATTCTCCCATCTCTCTGCCAGCCTTTTACTTCCTGCCATAAAATGCAGGAGCAAAATTTTAACTCAAGTGATAAGATTCTCAACAGCCATTT
>NW_021897982.1:0-604 GCF_006229205.1 Suricata suricatta
TATTTCCTTGTAAAACCTCTGCATTGTACATTTTCTGTGTCAGGGACTTTTAGGTTTGGGGTTCAGGGAGGGAATTCAATATCCCCATGAAAAAGTAGTTAAATGAGAAATAATAATTTTGATTTGTGTGTCTGAAAACAGAAAAGAATATTCTTAATTTGTTGACTAGCAACAGTAGCCAAAATCTTGTCACGTCTGATCCAAGTGGAAGGGGAGCTCCCCACTTCTCGCAGAGCACGTGGCGTGTTCTTGTAGGGGGAGCCCGGCGGTTGCGTGAGGCACATCAGGGATTCAGGATCAGGGGCTCTGGGAATTGTGGGTAAGACTGGAGTCTCTTGGCTTCTCTCTCCTTGCCCAGCTTTCCCTGCATACGGTTTGCATCTGTGTGAGTGGAAATCCAGAGGAAGAGACGTGGTGGCCGAACCCTTGATGATGCAACTGCAGGTGAGTGGATATGCGATCCTGCTCCCGGATGAAGCCCCTGGTGCCTGTGGCTGGGAAGGCTCCTGGTGGCCCAGGTCCTCTCGGTGCGCCCAGGCAGTAGTCACGGGTCTAGGCTCTACTTCGTTGTTCCCAGGACGCACGGATACTTTTGGTTGTTCAG
>NW_021897983.1:0-604 GCF_006229205.1 Suricata suricatta
TTTGAGATTTGTCATGGCAGCTTATTCTGACCCCTGGAGGATGCCTCCTAGCTCTTTTTCCTGTTTTCTCTGTCAAATTCCTGGCTAGTTTAGGATATAGCTTATTGCTGTCCTTGAGCTACCTGCTTTCTATTAATTGCTTATGACCAAAATGTCTGTTTTCGACAGTACCCATAAACTCGAACTTCCCAATGTTCTGTTCCAGATAAAGTCTTCTCTAAGGAGAGCTCTGTTCTTTTACCTGCTTCTCTCCCTTGGCATAACCTCTGTGTCACCACTCTGGAGTTGTGAGAAAGGATAGTGGCCTATGTTTCTCGGAGTGACATTCCTGCTTTAGGAACAGTGTGCTGGTTGGGGCAGCAGCCTCTGGTCCTGTCTTGCCTTTCCCAGGGTGGAACCACCACTCTGTGAGGGAGCTGGGGCAAGTGCAACAGGGACCCAGCATTCTCAGTGTGTCATGCCTGGGGTAGAGCTTTGCTGCCCTGTGAGTGGGGTTGTAGCAAAATTCTCCATAGAGTCATGATACTGAGGCTTTTCTTTCCAAGAAGCAACTTTATTCCAGTCAGCATCTCTCAGTTGGGTTCTACCCAAAGAACTGAGCCCC
>NW_021897984.1:0-604 GCF_006229205.1 Suricata suricatta
ATTAAGGGGCATCTTGGTGGCTCAGTTGGTTGAATGTCCTACTCTTGATCTGCTCAGGTCATCATCTCAGGGCCGTGAGATCTAGCCCCACATCAGGCTCAACATTCAGTGTGGAGCCTGTTTAAGATTCTCTCCCTCCTTCTCTCTCTGCACCCCCCCCCCACTAACATGCTTTTTCTAAAATAAAATAAAAAAAGAAATAGTCACCTTAGAAAGACATTTCTTCTATAGCCTTAATAAGGAAGACCTGAAAAATTAGTAAAGAACCAAATAATGCTTTTTTTAAAAGCAGTCCTTTTACTTAAAAAAATAGATTACATTTTTAAAGAAAAAAAAACCCTTTTATAAAGGTATTTGATGAAGACCTGGTGGTAAAGAGGAGGAGATAAAGTAATAACATATGTTTTCATTCTCAACTTTGGTAATTAAAAAAATTTTTTTAACATTTATTCATTTTTGAGAGACAGAGAGACAGCGTGAGCAGGGGAAGGTCAGAGAGAGAGGGAGATACAGAATCTGAAGGAGGCTCCAGGCTCTGAGCTGTTAGCACAGAGCCTGACGTGGGGCTCGAACCTTCGAACTGTGAGCTCATGACCTGAGCCAA
>NW_021897985.1:0-604 GCF_006229205.1 Suricata suricatta
TGTCACAGACAGAAACCACAGGGGAAGGGAGTTTCCACGAGGCCTGCATCGCCCCCCTCACCAGCTGACAGTGGCTGATTTGCCACCTGTGCCTGCCAGGTCTGGCCTGTGGCACCTGTGGCAGACAGTGCAGGTGGGCATTGCCGGTGCCAGTGTGCTCCCTGGGTGTGTAAGATCCATGGCCACCCTGCACCTGCATCTTCTTTGGGAAAGGGGATGGGACACTCCCAAGGGATCTTTGGCTTTATCCATGCTGCCATGGGATGCTGATGCCACTGTCTGCCCTGGACGGGTTGGGGCAGGTTCCTTCCAGACATGGGGGAATTAAGTGACAGTGTGACAGGAAGCCCTTGCTAAGCCTCAGCCAGCACAAGCAAAAGGAGGGAGGGGAATCAGAAGCCATTAATAACAGGTGTCATGAGCCTTTGGAGGTAGAGGCTAGACAGCATTAGATGCCCCCTGCTGGAATTGGCTGTTTTTTAGTTTTATGACTTAGATTTCGGACTTGAGTGTGAGGCACACTACCCAGTGTCTCCCTGTCTGCAAGAAGGGGGTAAAGACATCTGCCTATGGGATTGTCACGAGGATTAAATGTTCAATAACT
>NW_021897986.1:0-604 GCF_006229205.1 Suricata suricatta
AGTGTGGATGTGTAATTGCATGTGTGCGTGTGTGGATGTGAGTGTGCATAAGCTTGTATTTGTGCATGTGAGTGTGTTAGGTGTGTGCTTGAGTGTGCGCCTGTGTGTGCTAGTGTATACAGGTGTGGGTGTGCATGTGTTTAATTGCATTGCGTGAGTGTGCGTGACTGAGTGTGCACATATCTGTGAGTGTGTGGGTGTGTGGTATTACTATGTGCACATGTATGTGTGTGTGCATGAGTGTTGTGCATGTGTGTGCTGAGAAAGCACGCAGGGAAGGGCCCCTAGGGATTAGGGGTGTCAGCCCTCAGGCCAAGCAGACGGCACAGTGGTGGGGGCAGCTGGTGAGGCTCTGTTTCCCCCGGGGGCCCCCTTGCGGTGCCCCGACAATGGCCGGTGGACACAGGTCCGGCTGCATGGGCTCCTGTCCGGAAGCCCCCGCCCCCCCGCCCCCACCGCCTTGGCCCGGCTGCAGCGCCGGCTGGCGCAAGGCAGGCCCATCTGGTGCAGGCTGCAGGTAGGTCACAGATTTCTGAATGGTGCCGGACTGTGGTGGGGGGCGGCAGGAATCAGTCCTTCTGAGGGGCCGGGGGAAGCTCACTCT
>NW_021897987.1:0-604 GCF_006229205.1 Suricata suricatta
GATTATCTAGCTTTTATTAAGCAAGTTATGGTTTGAGGATCTGATTGTAAATGAATAGAACAGTTATTCCTCACCTGCAATGCCTTAACTTAACATTAAAAGAAATTGGAATGATTTGGCAATATTCCTTCAATATGTCTGATTTTGACCAAAACTGTGCCACTAATGAAATTTCAGAAGCACATGAGTTCATCATCCATCTCTATTCATGATGTACTCTATTCAGCACATTTCAGCATTGCTGAACAATAGGCAATAGATTATACCTGGAGTGTAGTAGTAGGCAATTTTGGCAAGGAGTTTCTGAGAGAAACAGGAAATTAGGAACTCATTGATATTACATGATAATTCACCCTGCTGCCTTTCACTGAAGAGGAAATGTGAGATCCATGCCTTAAGAACCACAGTATAAAGGTAGGTTAGGGGTAAAAATAATATAAGCACCACCCCATGGAAATTACAATTTATGAAAAGTTCAGTAGAAACAGCTGAGTATGGTGCCCAGTAAACACTAGGCCCCCACATTAGAGCCCTGGGATAAAGAGACAATGGAGACAATATGCATTTTACTGCCCACGAAATCTGAACAGGGCTCCAATATCCA
>NW_021897988.1:0-604 GCF_006229205.1 Suricata suricatta
AAGGCGTTTTCTGCTTCTTCTGCAGCAACCTTTGTCTCCCCGTTTAATTAAGTCATGTGAGTGGGAACGCATATCTTGAAGGAGCATCACTTAAAACCGCGTGTTACTGTGTAAATTTAGGTCAGTGGGACAGGACACAGAGCTCATACGTGGATCTAATTACAAATATGAATTTATGCTCCAAAGGAAGTTATTATAACCTCCTTTACGGTCGGCTAGTTAATAGCATAAACACAGAATTAAATAACAATTCACATTGTACACCAGGAAAAGCGTTCAACTGACTAACAGCTTCTTCAGTGAAAGAGCGGTGCCGCTGTCGCCTACGCTGGGCTGCCAGCGCTTCCGTGGACCGCGTGCGGGCTGTGCCGGGGACGCGGACACCTGCTCCCGGGGCTGTGATCCCCTGTGCGTGTGCGGGCCGTGTGCGGGCCGTGTGTGTGCGCGTGCACGGGATGCCTGTGTGCGTGTGTGCGCCCAGATGCCAGACAGGAAGGCTCAGAAGAGGGACCGGAGGGGAAAAGTGGACACAGAATCGAAGGAGAAACTCTAGTCCGGAGGAAAAACCGATGAGCTGGAGTTCATGACCCGAAGAACGAGCAGG
>NW_021897989.1:0-2947 GCF_006229205.1 Suricata suricatta
CTCTAGGGTTTTGATGGTTTCCTTCCTCATTCAGGTCCTTCAGCTATTTTGAGTTTATTTTTGTGTATGGTGTAAGAAAGTGGTCTAGTTTCATTCTTCTGCATGTTGCTGTCCAGTTCTCCCAGCACCACCTGCCAAAGAAGCTGACTTTTTTCCATTGGACACTTTCCTGCTTTGTCAAAGATTAATTGGCCATACATTTGTGGGTCCAGTTCTGGGTTCTCTATTCCATTGGTCTATGTGTCTGTTTTTGTGCCAATACCGTACAGTCTTGATGAAGACAGCTTTGTAGTAGAGGTTAAAGTCTGGGATCGTGATGCTTCATGTTTTGGCTTTCTTCTTCAATATTACTTTGGCTATTTGGGGTCTTTTGTGGTTCCGTACGAATTTTAGGATAGTTTGTTCTAGCTTTGAGAAGAATACTGGTGCCATTTTGATTGGGATTCCATGGAATGTGTAGATTTCTGTGAGTAATAATTACATTTTAACAATATTTATTCTTCCAAATCATGAGCATGGAATGTTTTTCCTTTTCTTTGTGTCTTCTTCAATTTCTTTCATAAGGATTTATAGTTTTCAGCATACAGGTCTTTTACATCTTTGATTTGGTTTATTCCAAGGTATTTTATGGTTTTTCATGCAATTGTGAAGGGGTCAGTTTCTTAATTTCTCTTTCTGTTGCTTCATTTTTGGTGTATAAAAATGCAACCAATTTCTGTACATTGATTTTGTACCGTGTGACTTTACTGAAATATTGGATCAGTTCTAGAAGGATTCTGGTGGAGTCGATTTGGGAAAAGTGAAAGTTTGACTTCTTCTTTGCCGATTCTGATGCCTTTTATTTCCTTTTGTTGTCTGATTGCTGATGCTAGGTCTTCCAGCACTGTGTTAAACAACAGTGGTGCGAGTGGACACCCCTGTCGTGTCCCTGATCTCAGGGAAAGCTCTCAGTTTTTCCCCACTGAGGATGATATTAGCTGTGGGCTTTTCATAAATTGCTTTAATAATGTTTTAGTAAGTTCCTTCTATCCCTACTTTCTCAAGGGTTTTTTATTAAGAAGGAAGTTGTATTTTGTCATATATTTTTCTGCATCTATCGACAGGATCATATGGTTTTTATCTTTTCTTTTGTTAATGTGCTGTGTCACACTGATGGATTTGCAAATATTGAACCAGCCCTGTAATCCAGGGATGAATCCCACTTGATCATGATGGATATTTTGTTAATGTGTTGTTTAATTTGATTTGCTAATATCTTGTTGAGTATTTTTGCATCTTTATCCATTAAGGATATTGGCCTGTAGTGCTCTGTTTTTGTTGAGTCTGGTTTGGGAATCAAAGTTGATACTTGCTTCATAGAATGAAGCCAGAAGCCTTCCTTCTACTTTTATTTATTTGAATAACTTGAGAAGGATGGGTGTTAACACTGCTTTAAATGCCTGGTAGAACTCCCCTGGGAATCCATCCAGCCCTGGGATTTTCTTTGTTGGGAGATTTTTGATAACGGGTTTGATTTCCTCACTGTTATGGGTCTCTTCCCATTTGAATTTTGGTTGTGCATGTGTGTTTAGGAATTTTTCCATTTCTTCTAGATTGTCCAGTTTGTTGGCATATAATCTTTCAGAGTAATCTCTGATTGCTTGTATTTCTGATGGATCAGTTGTAACAAATCCATATTCACTCATGATTTTGTCTATTTGGGTGCTCTCTCTTTTCTTTCTCAGTAGCCTGGGTAGAGGTTTATTAATTTTTTTTTTCAAAAAGCCAACTCTTAGTTGCATTGACCTGTTCAACCTTTTTTTTTGATTCTATATTGCTTATTTTTGCCATGATCTTTATTATTTCTCTTCTTCTGCTGGTTTGGGGTGCTCTTGCTGCTCCCTTTCTAGTTTCCTTAGGTGCTCTGTTAGATTTAGGATTTGCACATTTTCTAGTTTGTTGAAATAGGCCTGGATTACAATATATTTTCCTCTTAGGACTCCCTTTGCTGCATCCCAGAGATTTTGGATTGTTGTATTCTCATTTTCATTTGTTTCTATATGTTTTTTTTTAAATTTCTTCCCTCATTGTCTTATTGGCTCAATCATTCTTCAGTAGGGATTTCCAGACTTTTTTGTGTCGTTGGTTTCAAGTTTCATAGCATTGTGATCTGAATGTGTGCATGGTGTGATCTCAGTACATTTATATTTATGGAGGGCTGCTTTATGACCCAGTATGTGATCACTGTTAGAGAACGTGCCATGCACACTCTAGAAGTTCTAAATATATCTATTAATTCCATCTCTTCCAGTGTGCCATTCAGGTCCATTGTTTCTTTAGTGATTTTCTGTCTGAGTGACCTATCCATTGCTGTAAGTGGAGTATTCAAATCCCCTGCAATTAGCACATTCTTATCAATAAGATTGTTTCTGTTTGTGATTAGTTGTTTGATGTATTTGGGTGCTCCCAAATTTGGTGTTTGGATGTTTATAATTGTTAGCTCTTGCTGACGGAGAGACCCTGTAATTATTATATAATGTCCTTCTTCATCTTTTGTTACTGCCTTTACTTTAAAGTCCAGTTTGTCTGATATAAGTATGGCTACTCCAGCTTTCTTTGACATCCAGTTACAGGATAGGTAATACTCCACCCCTTTACTTTCAATCTGAAGGTGGTGGGAAAGGGAGAAAGGAAGGAAAAAGGAAACTAGAAAAGATAAAACAAGGAAAAAATTAAAAAAATAAAAATGATAAGAAAAGAAAAAAGTTTAGATAAATAAAAATAATAAGGAAAAAAGCAGCTCTCCAGTGCTAATAGGCATAGTTTGATGTAGGCAGGTCAGGTCTAAGCTGCTCTATGAGGCCCTACCTTAGTGGGTGCGGGGAGAAGAATGGCGGTGCCCCAAGTCCCTCTCAGACCATGCATTGCCAGCCACTCTCTTGAGTCCGACCTCCTCATGCCACAGGCG
>NW_021897990.1:0-1364 GCF_006229205.1 Suricata suricatta
AAGCAGTCAAGGAACAATAGGCTTAATGGAATCAAGGAAAGAGGCCTGCAACAGGGAAGCCACATGGTGAACTACTGTAGTGAATTATGCCGGATGTGATAGTCAGTCTTAAATATACTCAATGGCAAGTAAGTTGAGATGTGTTGATTGTATAAATCACTGTGAATGACCATGGCCACAATTAAATGGGGAAGGGGAGAGGAGGGATTGATTGAAACCAGATATCAATCCAAACTGGAAACAATTTCTTACCTTTAGAAGTTTTGTCAAATGTAAGAAAAATAAAAATGAATTTAAAGCTGTTAACAGCACTCTACATTCAGTTAAATGGTTAAAACCACAAAGAAATGGGTCCTAGGAAAGTTCTCATCTAGACTTCCTAGAGCTATAGTCACATTGGATCACTACAAACAACCCCACTTTTATGGTAAGATTTCAACAGAACTAGAATGAGTTGTGGGATTTTCCCCCCCTCTTATAACCAGATGGACATAGGAATATGTAGGCATAGAGAGAGAGCTGGGAGTATTACTCATTTCTGCAGATTTTTGTGCAGTACTTTTACACCCCTCCCCCAGAAAGCCTCCTGAGAGCTAGATGTACTTACTTCCTGAGGGTCACATTTTTGTCAGATTCCTGCACACCCATGAGGTTCATCACATGCCAAGATTTAGCTTAATTCCTTCAACAACTAATTTGAAGCCCTGTAATGCCTAATTGGCCATGATTGTGCCTGCTTCATTACAAAAAAGTATTTATGTGCCTGTCATGCATAAGGCTATGTGTTCTGTACTCTCGGGGTTAAAGAGAAGTAAGTGTAAGTTACTATCTGTACCCTCTAGAGATTACATTCACATGGGTAAACAGCATAAATAGCTGTGCTCCATAGGGACATTAATAATACACAGTGATACATGCTGTCATTCACATACAACGTGGGAATGGGGCACAGGAGATTAGTTATACTGGTTACTACCCCAATAGCTTGGTCTAATGCTTCCTTTCATAGTATCTAGGTAACATGTAAAAACTCTTTCTGGATTTTTGACTGCTTACCAGATAACCAAGATTTATTTATGTCACAGTTTGGGGGGACTGTGTTGACAGGTGTTGTCCAGGGATCCCAGCTTGTTGCAGATGGGACAGCTTTGCAGGTGGACTTCAGCCCTACAGACACATTAACCGGAGTTTTTGGGTTACCCAGAATGCCAGTTTCTTAGCAGTAGACTAACACTCAGAATGCTTTCTCTTACCCGCTAATTAATTGCTCTTCATGTTGTTAGTTTTGTCTCCTAAGTAACTCTTAGTTCTTTCCAATACTCTCCGTGACCACTGCTCAAACCTTAATTCTAGCTTTTGTCATT
>NW_021897991.1:0-604 GCF_006229205.1 Suricata suricatta
GTCTCAGCTGTCCTCATCTGGCCCTTCCCTCCAGCAGCGGGTAGCTCCACTCTGCAGAAGTGCCAACCCCCAGCCCCACCTGAGGGGCTGCTGACTGGGAGCTGGGGGACAGGATGCCCCACACCAGCCTGGAGTGCTTTCCATCTCGCTGGCCCCAGAGTGGAGGCAGGAAGAAGGTCTGCGTTCACCATCCTGGACTCGGACTCGACTCTCCCTGTTCTTATTGACTGTCAATAGATTGTTTTCAATAAATGTTTTTTCACTTTTCTCCTTGTCCTGGTGTTACTCAAAACTCAGTTCCCCTCTTGGTGGGTGTTGAGCCCAAAGGCCCAACTGAGCCAAGAGTAGGAAAAGGAAGGGTTTTACCAGCAACAAGTAAGGAGAACACTGGGGGTCTTTCCTGAAGCAGAGTCCCCCAGAACTGGGGAAACTGTAGGCTCCGGGGAGGACATGCCCTTGAAGGGGCTTGCACAATGCGAGCAATGGGAGCGCAGCTTGGGAAGGTCAGAGGTCGTCTTCGGGTGACAGAGGCCCAGTTAAGGGGTAAGTCACTGGGACCAGTGGCCTCTTCAGTTCTCTGGTTCTGGTGGGCCCAGTATCTGAG
>NW_021897992.1:0-604 GCF_006229205.1 Suricata suricatta
TACTTGTGTTTATACAGCAGTCTCCCATTGGTTTTCATTATTTGTCCCCAGTTCTGACTTTAGCTTATCAGGTTGTTCTTAGACAAGATGAGTCAGAATAGTGTGCTTTACGAAGTAAGTCAGGCAGAGAAGGACAGATACCATATGTTTGCACTCATAGGTCTAACAGGAGAACAGGAGAAACCTAATGGAGGACCAGGGGGAGGGGAAGAGGGAAAGACAGTGGGAGAGAGAGGGATGCAAAACTTGAGAGACTATTGAATTCTGGAAATGAACTGAGGGTTGAAGGGGGAGGAGCAAAAAGAGTTGGTGGTGATGGAGGAGGGCACTTGTAGGGAAGAGCAGTGGGTGTTGAAACCAATTTGACAATAAACTATTTTTTAAAAAAAGAATAGTATGCTTTACTGATAGAACAATTGAGCAATAGTGGAAAATTAGTTTAGGTAATTCTCTAAATAGTGTCTTGAGTTTAGCATGGGTAAACTGCTGCTTGGTTGGTAGGTATAGACAATAAGCAGTTCTCATTTGGCCCTGATTTGATTCTCATACCTAATCGCTAAATTCTGTCTTGAATGTTAAAATGATTTGTCTATTGATTCCTTGG
>NW_021897993.1:0-604 GCF_006229205.1 Suricata suricatta
TGTGCAGGGTTTGTATTATCCATGATTTCAGACATCCACCAGGGCATCTTAGAATGTATCCCTGCAGATAAGGGTGGGGTTACTGTATTTCAGTTGTTCGGATCCCACTGCTAATACTGTTGTCATTATATGGCCCATCCTTTTTTTTTTTTTTAAATCTTTTTAAACATTTATTTATTTTTGAGAGAGAGAAAGAGAGAGAGAGACACAGCATGAGTGGGGGAGGGCAGAGAGGGAGACAGAATATGAAGCAGTCTCTCGGCTCTGAGCTGTCAGCACCAGAGCCCAACGTGAGGCTTGAACCCACAAACCATGAGATCATGACCTGAGCTGGAGTCAGATGCTTAACCCACTGAGCCACCCAGGCACCCCCGGCGCATCACTTTTAACCGTAGGTTTTGCTGTGTGCGTATGTGCATGTGTATATGTTTCTAGGACCAATCCTGGCCTAAATAGAAGAGACTTAAGTAGGGGTGATAGTAAATATATTTAACTACTGGTAGATGGTGGTAGCCTGAAGTTAAAGCTGCAGGTCCAACAAACGGCCTCAAATGCGTGAGGGAGAGGCCGATGGACAGCCACAATTTGGGGGAGGGGAATACAG
>NW_021897994.1:0-604 GCF_006229205.1 Suricata suricatta
GGGGGGGGGGCGGGCTCCCCCAGTCAGACTCGGAGGCGAGATGTCCCAGGAACGCCTACTCTGCGGAAGGGCTTACAACGTGCAGATTTGGATGGGACATGGATGAACTTTAAAAAAATGTGAATAGCTCTTTATCTCGTACGTTAGTAAGCCACAGCCCACCAAAGTGACTTTGAGCATGTTGTTTCTCTGGCTCCATTTTATCAGGTAAGAAGGGAGATCAGTATCAAACAAAATAACAAAGAAATGACAGGACAGATGGTTCCCGAGGGGCTCGCATCGTAGAAAAACCCTTAGTCAAAGGGTTGCATCCCTGGTGTGACTCTTATTAGCTCAGCGTGACCTCGGGCAAGTTCTAACCCCTCTCCTGGCCTCAGTTTTCTCATCTGTAAAATGGGTGTAATGCTGCCTTCTTGTAGGATTACTTGCTCTGTGGGTACAATGAGGTGATGTGCGCCCATCGTAACCCCTGGGTCAGTGGAAGCAGATCTGATGTGAGTGGTTGTTTGTATATTTCGGGAGTCAGGGCTCTTCCTCTGGGGAAGGCGACGGTCTGGTTAGATGCAGTCCATCCCCTGCCCTCCCAGAGCTGGTTGGATAGGAG
>NW_021897995.1:0-604 GCF_006229205.1 Suricata suricatta
CTCCAGGTTTTCTACATAAAGTATCAGGTCATCTACATATAGTGAAAGTTTGACTACTTTGCTGATTTAGTTGGCTTTTATTTCTTTTTATCTGATTGCTGAAGCTAGAACTTACTATGCTGAAAAACAGTGGTGAGAGTGGACATTGCTGTCGTGTTCCTGACCTTAGGAAAGCTGTCAGTTTTTCCCCATTGAGGATAATATTAGCTATGGGTATTTTGAATATGGCATTTATGATGTTGAGCTATGTTCCTTCTAGACCTACATTGGTTTTTATCAACAATGAATGCTGTCTTTTGACAAATGATTTTTCTATATCTATTAACAGAGCATATGGTCCTTATGCTTTCTTTTGTTAATGTGGTCAATCTCAATTGATTTGTAAATATTGAGTCACCCATGCAGCCCAAGATAAATCCCACTTGATCATGGTCAATAATTCTTTTAATGTACTGTTGGATCAGACTGGTTAGTAATTTGTTAAGAACTTTTGCATCCATTTTCTTTTTTTTTTAATAGTTTATTGTCAAATTGGTTTCCATACAACACCCAGTGCTCTTCCCCACAAGTGCCCTCCACCATCACCACCACCTCTTTTCCCCCC
>NW_021897996.1:0-604 GCF_006229205.1 Suricata suricatta
TCGCCTGGTCTTGGGGAAGAAACTGAGGCAGAGTCGGCCTTGACACAGGCTGGCTGACGGGTGATGTGCACACACGTGTGCTGGGCGCTGTTTGACCCGTGCGCTGCCGGACCTCCGGGCAGACAGGATTCATGGGCTCTCCCCCCGACACCCCAGGAGCCCGTCCTCCAAGGGCAGCATCCTCTCTGAGCTGAGAGCAAAGACAGGGACCTGCAGGGGCCCATCCCGGCCCCAGGGGCACCCACACAGGTGCCGTCCTCACCTTTTCAGCCAAGGTCAGGACCGTCCTAGCTTGTATGACGACCACTTGCTCCTCATTGGTCAGATTCTGCACCCAAAATGGACACGTGTACAGTCAGGGGCCGTGCGCCTCAGAGGCCCCCAGACTGAAGTGATGAGGTGGTGGGTGCACGAGGTGGGGGAGATGGGGGTGCCCGGTGGTGGGTGCACGGGGGTGCCCAGTGGGGAGGTGAATGGGTTTGCCAGGTGGGGGGTGAATGGGGGTGACCAGTGGTGGGTGCAAGGGGGTGCCCAGTGGGGGGTGAATGAGGTACACAGTGGAGTTGAATGGAGGTGCCAGGTGGGGGGTGAATGGGGTGCACAG
>NW_021897997.1:0-604 GCF_006229205.1 Suricata suricatta
CTTTATCTATTTCACAGATCCCCTCACCCACCTCCTCTTTGGCAATCATGAGTTCTCTGCCTTTAAGAGTCTGGTTTTTTGTTTCTGGAACATCTTGAGGGTTTTTTTGTCTTTGTTTTTGTTTTTTAATATTTATGTATTTAGAGAGGCAGGGAGGGGCAGAGAGGGAGAGCGAGAATCTCAAGCAGGCCCCCAGCTGTCAGCGCTGCACCCCATGCTTCCTAGACCCCAACTGTGAGATCACTACTGTGAGATCGAGTTGGCCGCTTAACCCACTGAACCCCACCAGGCGCCCCTGAAACATCGAATCACAATCATTTGGGTCATGGGTCCCTGGGAGAACCTGATGATACCTATGGGTCTGCGCATGCCCCCCTTCCCCCCATGCCACCTCCTAAAAAAAGCTTGCCCACTTGACAACCCCTGAAGGTGGTTCCTGGACCCAGGTTAGGGAACGTGCCTCTCAACGTCCATTTCCACTATCTCCACTCCCGCCCTCGAAGCCTCCACCTGTGGCCGCCAGCCCGCCGCCACCAGCCCCGTGCAGCCGGCGGCTTCCCAGCCCAGCGGAGGCGCCGGAGGGGGCGGGCTCGGCTCTGGGCCC
>NW_021897998.1:0-604 GCF_006229205.1 Suricata suricatta
GATCCTTGAGAGGATAAGCAAAATGGGGCATTTCATTTTTATCCTGCCTCAGGTTCTTCAAGTTTCTTGGACCTGTGGTTTGGTATCATTTATTTATTTATTTATTTATTTATTTATTTATTTATTTATTTATTTATGTAGAATCTTGGCTTTATTCCTTCCACTATTTTTTGTTGCATCATTATCTCTGTCTTCCTTCTCTCCGTAGCACACTTATTACACATGTCCTAGATTGATATTGTCACATAGTTCCTGGATACCCTGGTCGGGTTTTCTGTTTGTTTGTGTGTGTTTTATTGGTTAGTTTTTACTTTTTTCTTTTTGTGTTTCAGCTTGGGTAATTTCTAATTGCTCTATCTTCAAATTCACTGATTCTTTACTTGGCTGTGTCAAATTTAATGATAAGTCTGATAAAGGAATTCTTCACCTTCAGTGAAATCCATTTGTATTTTTCCTATTGCCTTTGCCTTTTATGATTTTCATATTTCTAATATGAAATATGAAATGTTCATATGTCATACACCTTTTTAACTTTTTAAAAACATATTAACTATTGTAATTTTTTAAAAGTTTGTTTATTTTGAGACAGAGAAAGAGAGAGAGA
>NW_021897999.1:0-604 GCF_006229205.1 Suricata suricatta
ATAAAATACGAAAATCTGCATTAATGTCCGCAGCCCTGTAGATATCTTTGAAATGTCACAACCTTTACTTCCGTCCACTACTTTAAACTCTGAAACAACTACACAGAGCCTCACAGAGTCTGTTCCCATGACTTCCTGGAAGTTCTGATCTTGATAATTATTATACTCTTACAGACTACTGCCGGGTTTGAAAGAACTGTCAATAGACTTTGTGCAGTGTATTAAAATCCCCTACCCAAACAAATCAATTTAAACATAAATAGACATTCTGATTGTAATACCAATCCTTGGGAGAGATGTTATATTTATTTTGCATTTTGAATAAAATTCCTGTTATAATGCATAAACACCAGAATACCTGGTACTTTTAGTTGAGTTCAATAGGCATAAGGTATTCTTTCTCAACCTCTCAAGTTTCCTAAAAACTCAGTGCTTCTAAAATCAGTGTCTGTGCTGGGGCACCTGGGTGGTTCAGTCAGGTGAGTGTCCAATTCTTGATTTCCGTTCAGGTTATGATCCCAGTGGGATGGAGCCCTGCATCAGGCTTCATGCTGAGCATGGAGCCTGCTTAAGATTCCCTCTCCCTCTCTCTCTCTCTCTACCC
>NW_021898000.1:0-604 GCF_006229205.1 Suricata suricatta
AGAAGAAACCGATTTCTGATTTATTGAATGTGACTAAAAATATCTGGTGGTCAAAAAAATACTATATTATAGAGTCTATTAGCAAAATGCCAAGGAAAATTAATAACTTGTCTACCTGTGTTTTAAAAGGTTTATGATGGTGTTTAGGTCATTTAAATAACTAGATCAGATAAGCACATAGTTTGGGGGGCCTGGGTGGCTCAGCCGGTTAAGAATCTGACTTCAGCTCAGGTCATGATCTCAGTTTGTGAGCTCAAGGCCTGCATCAGGCTATGCTGATACAGCTCAGAACCTGGAACCTGTTTCAGATTCTGTGCTTCCCTCCACCACTCAAACTCTGCTTCTCTCTCTCTCTATATATATATATCAAAAATAAATAAACATTTAAAAAAAAGGTGTGGTATACACACACATACACATATATACACATAATGGAATATTACTCAACCATCAAAAAGAATGAAATCTTGCCATTTGCAATGATGTGGATGGAGCTAGAATGTACTATGCTAAGTGAAAGAAATCAGTCAGAGAAAGACAAATACTGTACAATTTCACTCATATGTGGAATTTAAGAAACCAAACAAATGAACATATGGGAAAG
>NW_021898001.1:0-1364 GCF_006229205.1 Suricata suricatta
CAAAGGAGAAAAGGCTATCCAATGAAAAAAGAGAGCGTCTTTAAAAGATGGTGATGGGAGACCTGGACAGAATATGCAGAAGAGTGAAGCTAGACCAATTTCTTACACCATACACAAAAATCAACTCAAAATGGCTGAAGGACCTGCATGTGAGACAGGAAACCATCAAAACCCTCGAGGAGAAAGTAGGAAACAACCTGCTTGACCTTAACCGCAGTGATTTCTAACTTGACACATCCCCAAAAGCAAGGGAATCAACAGCAAAAATGAACTATTGGAACCTCATCAAGATGAAAATCTTCTGCACTACAAAGGAAACATCAAGAAAATTAATAGGCACCCCCACAGAATGGGAAAAGAGAGTCGCAAATGATGTAACAGATAAAGGGCTAGTTTCCAAAATCTACAAGGAACTCACCCAAATTTCACACCCAAAAACCAAATAATCAAGTGAACAACTGGGCAGAACCCATGAATAGACACTTCCTCCAAAGAGGACATCCAGATGCCTACAGGCACATGAAACGATGCTCAGCATCACTCAGCATCAAGGAAACACAAATCAAAAGCACACTGAGATACCAGCTCATGCCAGTCAGAGTGGCTCAAATGAACAAATCAGGAGATTATAGATGCTGGCGAGGGTGTGGGGAGAGGGGCACCCTCCTAAACTACTGGTGGGAAAGTAAACTGGTGCAGCCACTCTAGAAAACAGTGTAGAGGTCCCTCAAAGAAATTAATGATAGAACTCCCCTATGACCCAGCAATAGCACCACTAAGGATTTACCCAAGGGATACAGGGGTGCTGAGGCATAAGGGTACATGTACTGCAATGTTCATAGCAGCATATTCAACAGTACTCAAATCATGGAAAGAGGCTAAGTGTCAATCAACTGATGAAAGGACTAAGAAGATGTAATTTATATATACAAAGGAATCCTACCTGGCAATGAGAAAGGATGAAATCTGGGCATTCGAGACTTGTGGGGATGAGCACTGGGTGTTCATATGGAAACCAACTTGACAATAAACTATTAAAAAAATGGTTCTAAATTCTAGTCGTTACCTTTTCTAAAAAACATAAGATTAAACTTTAACTATACATGCCATATGCCCTTATAAAGTCCTAATCCTCATGCCTATTATCTCCAATGGAATTCTTCATTAACCAAGAAATCAGCAACTCATTGTCTTTTTTCCACAATCCTATCACAAAAAGTGGCATCTGGTTTGTCCTTCAGAACCTTCTCATTTAACATTTCCTACATTTTGTTCAAAACTATGACATAAGACTGAAGTAATGACAATCAGCCTACAATCACAT
The DNA here is from genome assembly GCF_006229205.1 of Suricata suricatta. NCBI lineage: Eukaryota > Metazoa > Chordata > Mammalia > Carnivora > Herpestidae > Suricata > Suricata suricatta. The sequence goes on from NW_021898001.1 coordinate 1,325, forward strand.
TAACGGTAGAGGCTTTCATTCGGTATGTTTAAAATGAGTG
>NW_021898002.1:0-604 GCF_006229205.1 Suricata suricatta
TGTGGGTGAATATGTGTTTACTAGAAGAAAACTAACTGACATACAAGGTAGAAAGAGGAATGAGATTAACAGAAAGGCCCCTATTTGAAATGTAGGTACATATTTGCATATTTGAGCATAGTGAAAGGTGCAGCCTGATTTTACCAAGTCGAGAGAATTTTTCACTAATTTTTTAATCAAAGAAATGTTTTAAAAATATATGATAAAGAATATGTAACTTATGAATTGTAGTATAAGTATTTGGCAATGACAGTTATATTCTCTCTTCATCTTCTTAAATGTTTGTAAGGACAAATGCAGGTCAGTAAAAATTTAATGGGATGTCCTAAGAGAGGAGTTCCATTTTCGGGTAGCATTGTTGTACATTTTACACTAGATGGCGGTCTAGGCCTACTTGATATCTTTACATGCAAAGCATTTCCAGTTTGAAGATGCTCACCAGAATGCTGGATTCCAGTGATTAGAAGGGCCTCTGCATTCATGTATTTACTCATTCAGGAATTCTGGAGCAATACTCTATGCAGCTTGAATAATAGGGATACAAAGACTAACAAGACACAGCTGTCTTGCAGGTTCTCATAACCTCTTGGGGGTGTGGGTGTTG
>NW_021898003.1:0-604 GCF_006229205.1 Suricata suricatta
CACACACACACACACACACACACACACACAACCATGCCTGTAACCACAGCTTTCTTAAATTCAACAGCTTAGAATACCCTACACCTTTTAAGACCAGAGTATGTAGTCTGTTGATCTGCCATGTGCATCGCTGCTCACAACAATGTTCTCTATTGTGTTATGATGAATGAAAGACACTAGCATCTCAGTCCCCTTCTTTCTTCCTTATATTCCTAGATGTAGCCTTCCCAAATGGAAAGACTCAAGGATGTTGTAGAAAATGTTGTACTTGGAAGGTGAATAAGGACAATGAAACTCAATCAAATGGGTGTTACAGACAGATGGATACTATTCTTTGTATCATAGTTTTCACTGTAACATTTTTTTACTGATAAGAATGGTGATGGTTTTAAAAAGGAAAAAAAGAGTAGAAATGGGAGAAAATAAAATGTTTAGTGGGTGCTTACTATAGCTTAAACAGGATGCTAATGGCTTTGTATATCACCTTATTTATTACCTGCATATGGAAATGCCTATTATTATCTGCAATTTACAAAGAAGCTAAAAAATTAGAGAAATAACTTATTTAATACTACATAAAATCTGTGATCTAAATCAACTATTA
>NW_021898004.1:0-604 GCF_006229205.1 Suricata suricatta
TATTTTTCAAAATAAAATGTAGATATTTATGTTAGTGGCCATACAAACACTGTATTCCTATCATAAATTTCTACATATGTTTATGGTGTGCATGGATATGTATGTGTGTGCACCTTCACAATTTTCTATATCTTTGTCTATTGCTATATCTGGATTTACTTCACGATCTATATTTTTTTATCTAAATCCGCTATGAGACATGGTCAGCTGTTTGTGATTAGAGGTGGATTCTCAAGCCAGATTGTCTGCGTGTGAATCCCAGATCCACCACTGAGAAGCTCTGTGTTTAAAAGAGTACCTGTAACGTAACTGGGTGCTAATATTACTATTGTTGCCATCATTATTATTACTGTACACGTTTATCTCTATCTCTGTCAACAGCATCCTTAATCATTTTTAAGTAAAGACACTTCTGGTTATACCCGTTCTGGTGAAGGACCCACCATTCTAGAGCGACAGTCCATCGGACTTGTGGTTCGGAGAGTCTACCTTTCCAAATTAAAAATTAAAAAACATGTTCAAATCTAGTTTGCTTTCTCTTCTCATTGCATCTTATTAATATCTGACATAAATCTCAATAGTAACTGTTGTCAAAGTCAGCTCT
>NW_021898005.1:0-604 GCF_006229205.1 Suricata suricatta
TTATCACCAAAACATAAATATTTAAGAGGAGGCAATAAAACATATTTTGCGACACCTCTTGAGTGATCAGGACCAAGTTAGCAGGGACGGCAGGAAAGAAATAGATCAGAAAGTCACTTGGGTTAGTTCAACTTCAGAACAGATGGAAAAAAATTAATCTTACCCAAAGAGAAGTCTGGATCTTACCCTGGTCTCCTCAGAGATGATCTCTAGGACGAGTCTTTTTTAATCTGGGGGCTTCAGGCCACATAGAACATTCTAACCATGTGACTTATGAAGAAGGTTTTGGGCCACGCAGTATCAACTCCTACCTCAGTTGAGGCCGGAAACTAAAGGTATCAGCTCTACCTCCAGAGAAAATAGAGACTAAAGATCAGACACTTAGGGGATTCCTAGGTGGCTCAGTCAGTTAGGCATCTGACTTCAGCTTAGGTTATGATCTTGTGGTTCCTGGGATTTTAGCCCCTGTCAGGCTATGCGCTGACAGATTGGAGCCTGGAGCCTGCTTCTGATTCTTTGTCTACCTCTCTCTCTGCCCCTCTCCTGTTTGTGCTCTCTCTCTTTCTCAAAAATAAGAAATAAACATTAAAAAAAAAAGATCAGA
>NW_021898006.1:0-604 GCF_006229205.1 Suricata suricatta
AAAATCCTGCAGAGAGAAGGAAAACAGATGCAAAAGAGTACATACTATATTTTTCCATGTATATGCACCTCTGGAAAAGCCTAATGGACTATACAATGACAGAACACAGACTGGTGGCCGCTTAGAGCCAGTGGTGGAAGGGAGTATTGACTGAGAAGGGGTGCGGAGTACCTTAGGGAGAGGAGAATGTTCTCTGTGTTGCTTGCAGCGATGGTATATAAATTGTCAGGACTCAGTAACGTTGACTTCAAGGAAATCGCTCACACACGAAGCAGAGAGTCTTGTGGAGACTGATGTATGAGGCAGGGACCCATCATCAGAGACACCCCCCACATGGAGCCCTCTTCAGATTAACCCCCCTTCACATACTCTTGTGTGGGGTCTCTCTGCTCCCCACCCCTCCATCCTAGTCTGTTTCCAGGAGACTGACTGGAATGGGCTGTGTGGATGGCCAGTTGCCGATGACCTTCCTGTGAGATTTGCCAACAGCAGGCACCAGATCTGAGGGCGGAGGAAGGTGGGTAGGAGCATTTATTCGCCTGGCAGATCCTGTGGGGTTGCTGCAGGCCAACCGTGTGCCCCTGAACTGAAAGTCACAGCCCCT
>NW_021898007.1:0-604 GCF_006229205.1 Suricata suricatta
TAAAAAAAAAAAAGAAAACCAACTTGGTAATAAACTATTTAAATTTAAAAAAAGTTCTGCCCTAATAGAACTTACACTGAAGACAGGAAACTTTTTTAAAAAGCAAATAAATGCATTATATGTCATATCTAATCAGTACTGTGGATACACAGGATGAATTGGTCAGGGGACATATTTCTAAGGAGATGACATCTGTGCAGAGACATGAATAATGAGACGATCAGAGGGAAGAGCATTTTAGGCAGGGGGAACAGTACATGCAAAGATTTTGAGGCAGGAATATGCTTGGTATGTTGAGAAGCACAAAGGAGGCAAATTTGGCTGAAATGGAGTGCACCAAGAGAGGAGTCCTAAGATATGAGGTAGACTCATTAGGAGGAGTGTGGAGGCTGTGCCCACCAGGATACCTTTTATATTGAGTGTAATAGGGTGTCAGTAGAGGGTTTTAAGTGGGGGAAGACAATGATTTGACTAGACTTAAGAAAATCACCTTGAGTGTTTTGTAGAAATTAGACCATAGGACAGCAGAACTAGAAGCAGGGAGACAAGTTAAGCAGGCTATTGAGGGGCGCCTGGGTGGCTTAGTTGGTTAAGCCTCCGGCTT
>NW_021898008.1:0-604 GCF_006229205.1 Suricata suricatta
AGACTCAAGGAGACAGACCTGAATTGTGAGGTAGTCGTTTGTGTCTAGCACTTTGTCTCCAGTTCTGTGTTGTTTCCCACGCACAGGGGGTCCAGTTACCAAAACCAAAGTGATCTTCAAGGTGGAGCAAGGATGGGAGTCGTGGATGGCGGAGGGGGAGAGCCCACGTTGGTGCTATCCAGGTGAGTGAGAGGAAGCTTGGCAGATGGGAGTCTGTGGAACTGGGATTCCAGTTGGTCAGTGAGGGACAGGGACGGGTTCCTTTGCAGCACCTCTTTCCGGAAGCACCTCGTAACAGCCGCACCCCTTTGGAAGTCGGGTACGCTTGACCCGACATTGTCAGATCCCCAGATGACACCTCCACTCACTCTGCCCACACCGCTGCTCTTTGTCTTTGCTCAGCTCTTGGAGGGAGGGATGTCCCTGTGCCCTCTGCCCGGGCTGCCCACACTGTCTGTTTTATGTAGGTACTTGCTTTCTTCTCTTAATTCTCCAAATCCTCATTCTTTTTTCCTCAACATGATTACAGATTGGGAACCTTCGGTGTCTCAGATGGTTAAGCAACTAACTCTTGATGTCAGCTCAGGTCTTGATCTCAGGGTCG
>NW_021898009.1:0-604 GCF_006229205.1 Suricata suricatta
TGTGTGTGTGTGTGTGTGTGTGTGTGTGTGTGTATCCCTCATCTATCCTCTTTTGTGAAGGATCCATTGAAGTCTGTAACAGATGTGTTTTCCCTCCCAAAATGATAATAACAAAAATAGCCACAACAATATCTCCCATAACACGTTTATCATATAATGCACTCATGATATTCCTGCCATCAGGTAGTGAGGTGTATGTCACTTCATCTTAAAAATGGGTGAAACCCCAGAATATGGCGGAAGTGTTGCTCTAGGACTTCAGAGGCTAGGTTGTGAAAGGCTCTATGCTTTTATATCTCCAAGGATATGCTTTCTTGAAAGCCAGTCATCATGCAGTTAGAAAGCCCAAGTCACTTTGTGGATAAACCTATGAGGAGAGCAGCTGGTAGCTGACACCAGCTTGCACCATGTGCGGGCACCGTCTTGGAAGTGGATCCTCTAGCCCCATTTGGAACTGCCTTAGCCAGTTTTGAGTGGAAGAGAGACAAACTGTTTTACACAGATTATGAGATTCATGAGTGAGATAAATGGTTGTTGTTGTACTGAGCCACTTAGCTGTAGGATGGCTTGGTATATGGCATTAAGACAGATTTTAGTTGCCACA
>NW_021898010.1:0-604 GCF_006229205.1 Suricata suricatta
TTTTTTTTTTTTTTACAACCATAAGCTTAGTCTAAAAACCCTTATGCCAGGGAGGCTTCTGCTGTTAATGATCTGCTACTCAGGACCTCACAAAAGGCTTTCTCTGACAAAGCCTCCCCACTCTACGCTGTTGAGATCGCTCTCCAAGTTTCATGCAAATATCATTTATGCTTGAAGGTGTTTGTGCGCGTGTGAACACGCATTCTGCGTGGACGCTGAAACGTTAAAAAAAAAGAATCCCACCTTCCGGAGGGGAAAAGCTACGACACACACTCTCCACCCCCCATGAAGACTTTAATTACCTGAAGCGAAAAGCATGACGGCATTTCTGTTACTGAGATTTTGGCCACCTTCCCCTTGCACCGCACAGCGCTAGCCGACATCCCGGGAAGCCCCGGGGCACGAACGGGACACTCACCGAAGGTCGTGCCGGCCTCGGGCCTGCTCACCGAGGACACGATGACGAAGCCGAAGCCCTCGTTGTCGCCGCGCCGGATCTCCACATCGTAGGGCTGCGCGGCCGCGCTGACCACGCCGCTGCCGCCGCCGCCGCCGCTGCCGATGCCGCTGGTGCTGCCGCTGCCCGAGCTCACCGTGTTCAGGG
>NW_021898011.1:0-604 GCF_006229205.1 Suricata suricatta
GGATCATAACCTGAGCTGAAATAAAAAGTTGGACGCTTAACTGATTGAGCCACCCAGACACCCCTATACTGCATCTTCTTTATAATTTTATTTATTGCTAGACACTTAGATTGCTTCCAGATCTTGGGTATTATAAATAATATTGAAATAAACATGGGTTGCATATTTCTTTTTGAATTAGTGGTTTCATTTTCTTCAGATGAATACCTAGAAATGGAATTACTGGATCTTATGGTAATTCTATTTTTATTTTTTTATTTTATTTCGTTATTTTTTTAAATATGTTTATTTATTTTAGAGACAGAGAGAGACAGAGTGTGAACAAGGAAGGGGCAGAAAGAGAAGGAGACACAGAATCTGAAACAGGTTTCAAGCTCTGAGCTGTCAGCACAGAACCTGATGCAGGGCTTGAACGCACGAACTGCGAGATCATGACCTGAGCCGAAGTCGGACGATTAACCGACTGAGCCACGCAGGCGCCCCAATAGTTCTATTTTTAATGTTTTGAAGAACCTGTGTACTGTTTTCCACAGTGGCTGCACCAATTTACATTTCCACCAAAAGTTGTAAGAGGATTCCCTTTTCTCCACATCTTTGCTAATAA
>NW_021898012.1:0-1364 GCF_006229205.1 Suricata suricatta
TTATCTGTCTTAGACTGCATATCTCCGTGTTTATCTTGCTGGCATTTTCTTAGATTCTTGAATCTGAAGATGTATGTCTTTAGTCAAATTTGGAGACACCTTTGAGTACTATGATACTCTGGATTTTTATTTGACTCCTGTGGTTCAACAGGCTTCTTCTGACATCGCTCTGGTGGGAGGAGCAAGTTCACCACTGAGTGTTAGCATTCGGTGGGAATGGAAGTCCACGTTACTCACCTTCTTATGGCAGCTCTGGGGAGGGGACTTTCTTGTTGCTGCTGGCCAGAGGCAGAATTTCAGGCTCCCTATTAGACCACCGCCATTAAAAACACCTTGTTGAGGATAGAAGAGGCATTTTCTTACTACACTGCATGTGGGGAGGCCCAATACTACCATCGGGGTGGGAATGAAAGTTCCAGCTCCCTGTACTGTCTTCTTTGACATTATCCCTGCAGGGACTGAAGAGTACCTCACTGCAGTCTTTGCTGTTGAGGATAAGATGGGTCCACAGTTTTTTCTGCAGTGTTTGGGTAGAGAAGAGAGATTATTTTCTTAACAGTTTCTGTCATTCTAGGCTGCCCTTTTCTTGGTCCTTTGGCTGGAGAGAGACAGGCTTTGCTTGGAGCTTTTTTTAAATCCACACCCACTGGCATATTGTGTTGCCAGCTCTCCAGCACCCAGTCCAGGGTAAATGAGGCAAAACAAAAATGTAGACAAGTTATCACTGTCTTTTTTCACGTTGCAAAATCCCTAGCTGGCCTGCCTTTTGTCCAACTTTCAAGAGTCTTCTTATATTTGTTTTATATATACAATATCAAGGGATTTTAACTATAATTAAAGGAAGATACAGGGAGAAGTGTGTCTATTCATCTCATCCCATTATCTGTTCACCTTCATTTATGACATGGGTATAAATTTCTGGGCTGACAGGGTATAAATTTCTGGGCTGACAGGTTTTTTTCTTTTTTTTTTTTTAACGTTTTTATTTATTTTTGAGAGACAGAGTACAGGTTGGGGAGAGGCAGAGAGAGGGAGACACAGAATCTGAAGCAGACTCCAGGCTCTGGGCTGTCAGCACCAAGCCTGACTTGGAGCTCAAACTCATAACCACGAAGTCAGAAGCTTAACAAACTGAGCCACCCACGCACCCCTCTTTTTTCTTTCAGTACTTAAAAGTGCTCCATTGTCCTCTGGCTTTCTTTCTTTTCTTTTTTTTTTCTGATGAAAAGTAATTATCTTTGAACCCAGTAAATATAGATCTTTGCTTCTCTGTTTTTAAGATGTTCCTTTATTATTGGTTTGTAACAATTTGATTATGATGTGCCTTGGTGTGATTTTTTTTCACATCTTTTCTTTGAATTTCA
>NW_021898013.1:0-604 GCF_006229205.1 Suricata suricatta
TAGAGGTCATATGGCCTCCCCACAGACAAAGGTCCCAGCAGATCCTGAAGAACAGCCACGTTTGCTGGCATTGGAACAAAGATGCCAGGGTGCTGAGAAATCTGGTGCTGGCTGTGTGTTGTGTTTTGCCATAATCTCTGAACCTCTGTTGCTCTGAGATCACATGAACATTTTTTGGGGCAAGCAGGCACATAGCTATCTCTGAACCTCTGCAACAGCATGACCACATGAATGTTCCTGGGGCAAGACGGCACCCAGCCATTGCCCAGTGAGACCCTCCCACAGAGGGTCAGAGCAGGTTCAAACCACATGGCTCTCAGAAGTGAGGGGTTTGGAAACACAGCCCCTTATGAGATATAATTCAAGATGGAGGTGCTGCCTTGCAGGCAGATGGCTTAGATGTGAACTGCGTACAAGGAGGGAGTGGACAGAAACTGGTGACAAAAGAGGGATGTTTGATGTTGGTCAGTGAAAGCACATGTTCTGGTGCCAGAGCACTCAGTTCTGGGAAGCTGGGTGATGCCATTTTTACCTCTCCCATGCATGCACATGCACTCAACATCAATCCACCCAAGTAAGCTAAGAAGCACCACCTAGTGGAGAA
>NW_021898014.1:0-604 GCF_006229205.1 Suricata suricatta
AATCCAAAGATAGTTAATGGCAGAGGCTGCACTGGAACCTTGGAGAACCATTGAACTCTGTTGAAATAAGACACATTAACACTCATATCCAAGTCATCAAAGGTAGTTGTGTGGCCAGGAATATTGAAATCTATGAACTTGATATTCCTTAGCTGTCAGTATTTCCTATCTCTGAAGCTCTTGACACTAGAGCAAATTTGTGTCTTTATAAAGTGTTTGGCTTCTAATTGAAATTGCTAAGTTACATGTCACCAACATTTAGAAATAAAGTTGATAAGGACAGGGAATATGTCACACAAAAAAATGTCATGGATGAATAAGAAAGGAAGATGTTGAGTATGAGGGAACTGATATACCAAAGTCAATTTAGAAGCAACAAAGGCCCTACGTTAAGAGCTGTAAATGGTTCCCCATCATTAACTATGGTGTTGAGATGAGGTTAGAAAGGGCCAATCACATGGCCTACAGGCACATCAACATCACTCATTATCAGGGAAATACAAATCAAAACCACACCGAGATAACACCTCACGCCAGTCAGAGTGGCTAAAATGAACAAATCAAGAGACTACAGATGCTGGCGAGGGTGTGGAGAGACGGGCAC
>NW_021898015.1:0-604 GCF_006229205.1 Suricata suricatta
AGAGTTCACAAGGTTAAAGATTTGTCATTTTTATCTTTTCAAAAAATCAGCCCTTAGTTTCAATGATCTTTTCTATTGTTTTTCTGGTATCTATTTAATTGATATATGCTCTGATCTTCATTTCCTTCCTTCTGCTACTTTGGGCTTAGTGTGTTCCTTTCCTAGTACCTTGAGGTAATTAGGTTGTTTGATCTTTTTTTTTTTCTTAATGTAGGTAGGCACTTATCAGTATAAATCTCCCTCTTACAACTGTTTTTGCCACATCCCTTAGGTCTTTGTATGTTGTGTTTGCACTTTCATTTCTCTCAAGATTTCTTTTTAACTTCTCTTTGGATTTCTTCCTTGAGCCATTGGTTGTTCCAGAGTGTATTTGTGTATTTTTCCAGTTTTCTTCTTATAATTGATTTCTAGTTTTACATGCTTGTTGTTGGAAAAGATACTTGGTCTGATTTTAGTCTTCTTAAGTTTATTAAAATGTGTTTGGTAGCCTTACGTGCATATTTACCTTTACCAGTGTGCTGTGCATTTTTATGTTTTCATGTTACTAATGAGAACCCTTTCATTTCAGCTTGAGGAACTCCCTTTCACAGTTTCTCATGAGGCC
>NW_021898016.1:0-604 GCF_006229205.1 Suricata suricatta
AGAAACACTTGAAAGATACGTTTTTTATTACCCAAGTCATGTGCCCCATATTTACTTTGTATAAATGTAAACTCGAAATGCTTTGACGTCTCTTTCAATTTCATAATTGAATTAGAAGATTGGAGAATTCACAGGTTTTGAAGCGAAACTACTATTGACTTTAAATGATCCCGTTAGGAGGAAAAGTCATAGAATGAATAAATTAAATTCACTCAACCTACCGTGATGCCATAGCATGAATTTCGCTCAGAGACAACTCGTTGCCTACGGAATGCATTTACACCAGAGCTACCCAGGCAGTCAGTGCCGCCGAAGTATCCAAGGAGTACAGTTTTTGCTCTGAACACAGAAATATGTAATTGGCTATGACCTATCTTTGGTTATTGTTGTAGGGTGGGGTGCAGCAGAGAGCTGAATAGAGCCCCTAAATAAAATACACCTGCTCAACTGATGATGATGATAGTGATGATGACAACGACAATTACAAAGTGCTTTTTTTAAAAAAACCGATTGAAACTATTTTTAACTGAGTTTTAAAAAGCCCTAAAATAAAATCTCTGGGAACCATAGCACAGATCTTTTATTGCAATCACCTAAATAGAAG
>NW_021898017.1:0-604 GCF_006229205.1 Suricata suricatta
CTTATACTTTCTTGCTTCTTTCTGATGTGGGAAATTCTTCCTTTTTTTTTTATTATCTGAAACATTTGTATTCTCCAACAGATATGAAGGGGTTCGGCAGTGACAATATGCATGGTGAGCCTACTTCAGTTGTTTTCAGCAATTGTTTGTTTGGACTTATTTGCTGTCCTTTGGTTTTACCACTGCTTGTCCTACATCAATTGTCAAATATTTTAAATTTTTTAAATGTTTATTTATATTTGAGAGAGAGAGATAGAGCATAAGTGGGGCAGGGGCTGAGAGAGAGAGGAAAACAAGAATCCAAAGCAGGCACCAGGCTCTGAGCTTCAGCACAGAGCCTGACGTGGGGCATGAACCCACAAACCGAAAGATCATGACCTTAGCTGATGTTGGATGCTTAACTGACTGAGCCACCCAGGCACCCCAGTTGTCAAATATTTTAAAATATTACTTCTGGGTATAGATCTGTTCCACTTTTTTATTACTCCTTGAAGCAATTTAAATGGCTTACAATTAACCAGAATCTCTCTATTTGATCTAAATTTTTAATGTATTATTATAAAGTTTTAAAATAATTAATTAAAAATTTTTATGATAGTTTTTT
>NW_021898018.1:0-604 GCF_006229205.1 Suricata suricatta
AAAAAAAAAAAAAAAAAAAAAGCTGTATCTGGAAGCAAATTTATCAAATGGACTCCATTAGATGGCCTATGGTATGTCCTTTAAATATGGGTATTGTTAAAAGTATGATATTGCTTTGGACTCCTCTCAAGAAACTGTATGATTCAATTTTGCTTATTTGTACCTAATACAGAGTCCTTTTGCATGAATAAAGTTATAACAAGATTCTGAGACCTTATCACATAAATTTGCATTTTATATAAGACAGACTCAAGGAATACGTGTTAAAGTACTAAGAGAAGTTGGTAAGGTTGAAATGGGTTAATTCCCCAGTGGAAAGATTTCCACACATGGGCCAAGGGATATTAGATGGACATAGCTTTCAACAAGGAGAACACAGGCTGGGGAATGAAGCAAAAAGGAATTTTGTTTCAGTTTCCTTTCAATTTTTGTTCTTTCTGGAAAAGAGCTGGGTCTTCTACTTTTTAAAGACCACATGATAATCATCTATATAATGATTAGGCCAATAATTCTCCTTCATACTGTAATTATTAGGACCTACAAGGATTTAGTCTGGTCAATTAGCCAACTTAGTAAGTCATACTCATCCTTGATTGTCTAGTAA
>NW_021898019.1:0-604 GCF_006229205.1 Suricata suricatta
AGAAGGGATTGGTTACTGACACCCAGAAAAGTGAGCTGTGGGGAGAGGCTGCATGGTAGGAGCTAAACTTTCTGTAGATGGATGGCATTACCAATGGCAACTCTGATGTAACATCCTTAGGATCTGCTGTCTTCGTTTTTATCTAATGTGCACTACAAAGGGGGTGAAGTCCTAAACTCATTCACAGGACACACCCTCCTGGATTGGTCCTTAAGCATCTCTTTCTGGGAGCTGAGTCTTAGCACGGTTCTGGAGGCAATTCAGGTGGTGGTGGTGGGGAATCAGTATTGCCTGGTAAAGTAATGGCCTCATGTAAGTCACTAAAGTTTTTATGCAGGGATAGGTGGATTATCAGAAAAGGTGGAAATGAAGAGGAAATGCCTCTACTAACAAGGGAGGTACAGAGGGATTTACCAGGTTCAAAGTTCTCAGACTTTTCTGATTCACCTGCCTATATGTCCTCATCTTATGTCATCGGACTCCACTCCTGTCCCACCAGTACCCTTACTATTTTATTCCACAGGTGACATCTAGCACATTCTGATGTTTAATTGCCATTATGACCCTGTTCAGACATATCTGCCCTGCAAATTCAGGGATGAGT
>NW_021898020.1:0-604 GCF_006229205.1 Suricata suricatta
GGGTGCTGCTAAAATTGTCCTCAAATTCCTCCAACATTCTCCTATGACTTTGTTTGGAATTTTCAGTCCTGGGTGGCTCAGTCAGTTAGGTGGCCAACTCTTGATTTAGACTTGGGTCATGATCTCACCATTTGTCGGCTCAAGCCCCACATCGGGCTCTATCCTGACAGCATGGAGCCTTCGTGGGATTCTCTCTCTCCCTTCCCCCCTCCTCAAAATAAGTAAATCAACATTTAAAAATTTCCCAGGCTTTAGATGGGTATTTTGGTTTAGACATTGTTCCAAGAAGTATAAATGTAGGTACCACTGCATCAGTCTTTGAAGGGATGGGAGATCACACACAAAACATAAATTTTAATTGGGCTTGGAAAGTGGAATAAAAGATGTGGAGGTACAGTAAACACTGAGTCCCGAACCACAGAACTAGCTGAGAAGGGGGGCCGGTAAGATGGGGATCATTGACTCGTCCTCTGGAAACTGAACATATGGGACATGTAGAGACAGAAGGCGTAGGTTTGACAGGCAGAGTGGAAGATGTGGGCAGAGAGATGTGGACATAGCAGCTGCTTGAAGCTTGCTGGATGAGAGAAATCATAGGAGTTAT
>NW_021898021.1:0-604 GCF_006229205.1 Suricata suricatta
CTGTGGCAACTGTGGCAACTGAGAAATGCATGAGACTAGGGGATGCTAAAAAGGGGCAACTAAGTCTGCCTGGGTCATCTGGGGTCCAGGAACAGGTGTGTGGGACGGTGTCTGAGTGGAGTTGGTAGGAGGTAGCCCAGGTGAGGGCAGAGACTATCACGCAGAAGGAGCCAAGCTTGTGAAGTCACATTAGGAGAACGTCAATAACCCACTTCCCCTCCAGACTCCCATCTGGTCCCACTGCCTTCCTCTGGTCACCACCATGTCAGGGAGGCAGGGAGAGTTCAGGAGACAGACCGGGGGCAAGTTCCGAGCATAACTTACTTACTTATTTATTTATTTGTAATTTCAGAGAGAGAGAGAGCGCGCGCACCAGATGGGGAGAGGGGCAGAGGGGGAGAGAGGGAGAGAGAGAGAGAGAGAGAGAGAGAGAGAGAGAGAATCTCAAGTAGACTCCATGCTCAGCATGGAACCTGATGCGGGGCTCAGTCTCACGACCCTGGGATCATGACTGGAGCCAAAAAAAAGAGTCAGACACTCAACAGACTAAGTCACCCAGGTGCCCCAGAGCATAACGTACTTTAAAAGACAAACAAACTATACA
>NW_021898022.1:0-604 GCF_006229205.1 Suricata suricatta
ACTTAACCCTTACTGAATCTCATTTTTTGTTGTATAAATTGTGTAAAGACCCATCTAATAAAACATTTTACATTAAGAGACTTAGAGCATGTAAACCACTATCAAAATGTATGCATCACAGTTGGTCTTCAACAAGTATTAGCTCACTCCTCTCACTACTGCCTAATATTTTCACTGAATTAAAAGTCCAGATAAACCAAAATATCCTTGTACAACAGATCCAACCATTATGTATCTTATTAATTTTTCAGAGTGAATATACTTCTTTCCTCCTCTGTTGTTTTAAGCCTCAGAAATAATCAGATGGCATTTGGCCTTCATGAGGGAACCTTGATGATGAGATTCTTTGCAAAGGATTATCTTCACATTCCTTCAGATTATTCACAAACCAGCAAGACTCCCTCAAGTCTGAGAACATCAGACTGTCTTACATTTCTCCTTTCAGGTCTTAATGCCTTCCAAGTTTGCTGATGACAATTTGTAATCTATGCCTCTTTAATCTTCTTGCATGGTATAGCGAGAAGACACAATCATTGGCTATATCTTCCTCCTTCCAATCTCCCCTTTTATCTCAATATAGAATCAACATTTTCTCAATACTTTA
>NW_021898023.1:0-1364 GCF_006229205.1 Suricata suricatta
AGAGAGAGGGAGACACAGAATCTGAAGCAGGCTCCAGGCTCTGAGCTGTCAGCACAGATCCCAACATGGGCCTGAACCCACAAACTTTATGACCTAAGCTGAAGTCAGAAGCTTAACCAACTGAGCCACCCAGGTGCCCTGACTATAGCTTTTTAAATGCTGTCTTAGGTCAGGACTGGCCCCAAGCTGACACATTACAAAGCAGGTCATAGTGCCACCAGAAGCCGAGTGGAGTCCAATAATGATAAGCTATCTGTTTCTTAGACAAGCCCATAAAACACAGTAGATCCTGAAAATGGAATATCTGCGCTCTTACTTACCCTCCCAACCTGATTTCTTATATTCCACATGAAAAAATTTTAAGTGTCTTAAAAGGTGTTTTGGGAAGTGCTCGCTTTTCTTGGGCAGTGACTTGTCCCTGCCTCATTGATCATCTTCTCTTGTGGCTTTTCTGTGTCATTGCCTTTCTCTCCTTCCTGCCTAGCCTTGAGTCCATCTCATGGAGCCAGGGCTAGAAACAAAAATCAGATTGGCTCTAAGTAAAGTGTCACCGCAGTCTGTGGTCCCCTTTGTGTGCCAGAGGAGGGAGCTGCAGGGAACAGGCAGAACAAGTGAGGCTAGAAACCTTCCTGGCTTGAGTCACCTCCTTCTGCTTTATGTTTAGTTCTGCAGTTCTTTCTTCCTTCAGATATCTGAAGTGTATTTATTTTAACATCTCTTTTAAATTTTTCTGGTAGCTTTACTTTAGGAGGGAAATCTCCCATTTAAGTATGTGAATTGTTCTTACTGGCATTGGAGTTCTTGCCTAAGAGCTTTCTCCTTACATGACTTGGTTTGTGGAGGTCTCCATTGGGGCAATTCCATTTGGTTACCTCTGCTCAGATTCTTTTTTTTATTTTTAATGTTTATTTATTTATTTTGAAAGAAAGAGAGCATGTGCAAGGGAGGGGCAGAGAGAGAGAGGGAGAGAGAGCATCCCAAGCAGGCTCCGTGCTGTTAGCAAGGAGCTTAATGCAGGGCTCAATCCAATGAACTGGAATATCATGACCCGAGCCAAAGTCAAGAGTTGGACACACAACCATCTGAGCTACCGAGGTGCCCCTTATTAGTTTTTAAAATAATCTCTTTGGGGTGCCTGGGTGGCTCAGTCGGTTAAGCATCCGATTTTGGCTCAGGTCATGATCTCACAGTTCGTGGGTTCAAGCCCCATGTCGGGCTCTGTGCTGACAGCTCAGAGCCTGGAGCCTGCTTCAGATTCTGTGTCTCCCTCTCTGTCTGACCCTCCCCTGCTCGCACTGTCTCTGTCTCTCAAAAATAAAAAAAAGCCATAAAAAAATTTTTTGGAAAAAACCATCTCTTTGCTT
>NW_021898024.1:0-604 GCF_006229205.1 Suricata suricatta
CCCACGCCCCGTGGCCTGCCCCAGCGCTGACGGGCCTCGGCGGACGCCGGCGGCGCTTCCGCGGGAGGAGGCCAGGGAAGGACGCGGCCTCTGGATTCTTCCGCCCCGCGTCCGCGTGTCCCAGCGCCCAGACCCGGGCCACGGGCGACACCGCGGAGCCCCGGGCCACAGCCTCGCGGCCCACCACGCGGGAGGCCGCCCGGCTCCGGTCACATGGCCCCAGGAGTGCTGCTCGGGCGGGCGTAAGCCTCTTCTCCCCGGTTTGCTGTTCTTTAGCGGGAAGCGCCCCACACTCAGCACTAACGACGCTCCCTACTGTACTCAGTAAAGTGCGCGCCCCGAGGACCTTCGGTGCCTCGTCGGAGCTCCTCCCTGGGCCTCGAAGTGCCAGAGCTTTAAGCTCCACTCGGCGTTTTCTAATTGAACAGTCCACCCTTGACACAAATACAGACTGGCCTCCCCCTAAGGAGTCCAAATTATTCTGGTTTCACTGTCTGCGGTGTCTTATTCTTAGTGGTTTCTCCGGGGCGGAATGACTTGGAGTTCAGGTGCCTCGCTCTGCTCGCTGAAGGGAATCTAAGCAATGACACGCTCCGCTCCGCTC
>NW_021898025.1:0-604 GCF_006229205.1 Suricata suricatta
CTCTCTGAATAAATAAGCATCAAAACAATTTTAAGTACATTCAGTGTTTCATATGAGAACTGCTACCTATACTCAAAAGTCTGTCATTACCCCCAACATAAACTCTCTATCCACTTCTCTTATCCTGATCTACCATAACCACTGTTATACTTTCTACTTCTGTGAATCTGTATACTCTCGATGTTTCATATAAGTGGAATCACACAGTATTTGTCCTTCCGTGGTGGGCTTGTTTCACTCGGCATGTTTTCAAGGTCCACCCACGTTACAGCATATACAAAACACCGTTCCTTTTTATGGCTGAGTAATATTCCATTGTATGTATACACCATACTTTCCTTATCCGTTTGCCAGTGGACATGGGGTCCTTTCTATCTCTTGGCCTTTGTGAACAGTGCTCTACAAACAGGGGTGTACAAATATCTGTTTCTTAGTCTCTGGGGTATCACCTAAGAGTGGAATTTCTGGGTCATATGGTAGTTCTCTGTTTAACTTTTTGAAGAACTGCCAAAGTGTTTTTCCCAGGAGCTGAACTATCTCACACTCCCGCCAGCAGTGCACAAGGGGTCCAATTTCCCCACATCCTCACAAAGACTTGCTATTT
>NW_021898027.1:0-604 GCF_006229205.1 Suricata suricatta
TTAAGATCTAAAACTATAACACTCTTAGAAGCAAACATAGTAAATCTTGAATCCTTGATTTCTACAGTGGTTTCTTATGTTTGGTATCAATAACATGAGCAATAAAATATATAAATTGGAATTTGTCAAAATTAAAAACTTGTGCTTCAAAGGACACTGTCAAGAAAATGAAAGCCAACACACAGATGAGAGAAAATGATTATCACTCATATATCCAATAAGGGACTCACATGTACAGCATACAGAAAGCTCTTAACATCTTAAGAACAAAAAGATAAATAGCCCAGTTCAAAAATAGGCAAAGGTTCTGACTAGATGTTCCTCCACAGGAGATATACAAATGGCCAATAAGCACATATAAAGGTACTCAACATCATTACTCATTGAGGAAATGCAAATCAAAATCACATTTACTATGATTGCTGGATCCAAAAAGTCAGATAATCACAAGTGTTGATAGGGATGTGGAGAAATATAATGGCCCTTATATCTTCCCAGTTGGACTCTAAAATGGTGTTGCAACTTAGGAAAACAATTTGGCAATTCCTCAAATGATTAGGCATAGAGTTAGCATACGATCCAGCAATTTTAGGTAAATGTCTCA
>NW_021898028.1:0-604 GCF_006229205.1 Suricata suricatta
AACAACCAAATATGCCCACAAAATTGATAACCTAGATAAAATGGACCATTCTTTGAAAGATACAATCTGTTTAAAACTTACAAAAGAAAACTAAGCCATTTGAATAGGCTTATATCTATTAAAGAAACTGAATCTGTAATTAATAACCTTCTAAAACAGAAAGCACCAGGCTCAGATGGGTTCACTGGTGAATTCCACCAACTGTATAAGGAAGAAAATACACCATTTATCTACAGTCTCTTCAAGAAGACAGAGACAGAGGAAGATGGATATTTAATAATTAATTCTTTGAGGCCAGCATTACCCTAATACCAAATTTAGACGAAGTCATTACAAGAAAAGAAAACTATAGACCAACATCTCTCATAAACCTAGGTGCAAAAATCCTTAACAAAATGATATCAAATTGAATCCAACAACTTATACAGAGAGTTATACGGCGTGACCATGTGGGATTTGGTTGAGGTATACAAGGCTGGCTTAACATTTGAAAGTCCGTTAACATTATCTGTTATCAACAGGTTAAAGCAGAAAAACCATGATCATAACAATAGATGTAAAAAAAGCATCTGACAGAATCTAACCCCTATTCATGGTAAAAAAA
>NW_021898029.1:0-604 GCF_006229205.1 Suricata suricatta
GGTAGGGGTGGGGGAGATAAAGGGCGTGGGGCCAGCGCTCCACTCCTTTATGGCGGTATAAATGAGCCCAGGTTTCGGATTTCTCCTTCAGACCCCCTTGGAGGAGAAAGTAAAGAATTTGGAGTGGGGCAGAGAGAAATGACCTCTTGGAAGACCTGCTTCACCTCCTTTTTTCAGACCCTCTGGCCACCCCCCCCCCCGAATCTTGGGCAATACTCAGGGACCACACCCATAACCCAAGGCTCTTTGGAGATATGTGTGCTTGTAAGTCTGTGATGGGTGGTGGTGGTGTGGTGAGTGTGTGTGCATAAGTGGGGGGTATTTGTGGATGACTCTGTCCGTGTAATCCGTATGCGCCTGGGTATCCGTGTTTGTGTATGTATATATCTGTGCATCACACAAGCAGCCGCTACCACCTGGCTTTTAGGGGGAAAAAAATAAAAATAATCAATATATTCGCATATGCGCTCAGGCACGGGGTGAGGTGAAGGGGGGCGCAGTCGGAATACCTGTATCAGCCGATCCTGGCCAGTCCATCTCCCCGACGCTGGCTACGCTGGCTATTTCTTTGCAAAGAGCGTTTTCCTTCGAGGCGACGAAATTA
>NW_021898030.1:0-604 GCF_006229205.1 Suricata suricatta
TGGGGTTGTTTGTTGAAGGGAGTTCCTATGTCTGGTGATTTTCACCCTCTCAACGGATTTTCAGATTGTAAGGTCAGGAACCAAATGCCTTTGAAGTTCCTTGAATTGTAGGCTTCAGAGCTGTCTCTAGGGTTTTCCCAACTATTTGTGGGACTGGCCGCTTGGAAACTGCAATGGGGATTTCAATTTATGATACAAATGCCAATGGTACTCATGGGGATAGCGACGTCATTTCAGCAAGGAGCTTGACCGACGGATCCTTGGATAAGGACAAGGTCCTGAGAGGTCAATAGTGAGGAAGGCGAACACCTTTGGATTGATAGTAGTCAGCCTACTCCTTCTCTTCGCTGTCTCTGGTCACCTCTGTACCCCACTCTGAAAGATTGGTTTTACATGTGTTAAATTCCTCTTTTCATGGACTCTGGCCATAAAGACTCTCCTAAATGTGGGCACCCCGGGCCTCCAGCCTTTTGCTGGGCTACAGACACGCTGCTCTGCCTTTACATATACTTTTGAGAGACTGGGTTTCCCGGGCTCTCAGCTGGTGCAAAACCAGAATAACTGGATGTAGCTTAACAGCAGTCAACCTCCGGCTGAGGAGGGG
>NW_021898031.1:0-604 GCF_006229205.1 Suricata suricatta
AAGGTAATTGGTGTGAATCCTCAGGTTAAAGACAAAATAAATCAATAATGCAATTCAATGATATACTCTTTCTGAGAGGCACATCTAAAACAAAGTACTTCAAATCTAAAAATAAAAAAGTGAAGGCTCAGCTCACACTGGAAAATGAATCAATGCAGGTGAATTAAACGTAACATTCCACCGCTATATGAAAAGTGTAATGTGACTATCGCTACGTAGAGTTGATTTTAGAAATGCAAGGACGGTTCAACGTTAGGAAATACAGCCCTAAAATTAATTTATTAGTAGATTAGAGGAGAAAAACTATGATCGTTTTAATACCCTGAAGTGCCACTGATAAAATTAGGTAACAGGTCCAAACAAAATATTTTTCATTGAGTAGACGTTGAAAGGTATCCTGCTTATCATGGAGACACTAGAAGATTCCATAGAAGTGAAGAAAAGTAAGCGGCAAAAGCACAGACTTGAGAGCTGTCTAGATCCAGGCCCAGGTCTTAGCCCCAGCACTTCCTACCCGGGTGGATCTCAGTTCGCCCAAGTCCCATGTTTTTGTCCCGTCTGTAAAATGACTGTAAAATAACATAGTCATGCTGTTGAGATACTG
>NW_021898032.1:0-604 GCF_006229205.1 Suricata suricatta
AATTTTTTAATGTTTTATTTATTTTTGATACAGAGACAGACAGAGCATGAGGTGGGGGGTGCAGAGAGAGAAGGAGACACAGAACCAGAAGCAGGCTCCAGGCTCTGAGCTAGCTGTCAGCACAGAGCTTGACGCAGGGCTCGAACCCATGATCGTGAGATCTGACCTGAGCTGAAGTCGGAGGCTTAACCGACTGAGCCACCCAGGCGCCCCATTTATTTTATTTTTTAAAATAGTTTATTGTCAAATTGGTTTCCATATAACACCCAGTGTTCATCCCCACAAGTGCCCTCCTCCATTACCACCACCTCTTTCCCCCTTCCCCTCCCCCTTCAACCCTCGGTTTATTTTCAGTATTCAATAGTCTCTCAGGCTTTGCATCCCTCTCTTTCCCCCAACTCTCTTTCCCCCTTCCCTTCCCCTGGTCCTCCATTAGGATTCTCCTGTTCTCCTGTTAGACTATGAATGTAAATTTATGGTATCTGTCCTTCTCTGCCTGACTTATTTCACTTAGCATGACACCCTTGAGGTCCATCCACGTTGCTACAAATGTCCATATTTCATTCTTTCTCATTGCCATGTAATACTTCATTGTATATATATA
>NW_021898033.1:0-604 GCF_006229205.1 Suricata suricatta
GTTAAATAGGTGGGACAGAAAGAAACAAACACAATGTAAGAAGCATTCGTGAGATTATGTACAGAAAGCTACCAGGACTTGTATGCCTGGTACTTCTGGTTGATTGGAGGAGAGGAGAGAGGAAGGAATTGGGAGATTTAGCAGCAAAGTTAGGTTCTAGTCAAATCAATAGGGACCTTTTTCCATGAAAGGAATTTGGATTTGATCCTATTGCTAATTATGAGGTATTAGAGATCTTTAGGAAGGTAGTGAATGATGTCTGTTTTAGGAGATAGCTTTCGTGACCCTGGAGAGGATGGACTGCAATGGTGGAGGGGCTGGAGACGGGCCAATATAAAGCCCTTATAGTTCAGGCAAGAGATGATGTCTACATAGGTTACTTTTGGAGTATTGCAGGAAAGTTGAGCGTAACTTTGAAAGTGTTAAGTTTTTAAAAAATTTTTATTTATTTATTTTTTAAATAATTCTACTCCTGAAATCACGGTCGCACTACATGTTAACTAAGTTGGCTGTAAATTTTAAAAAATAAATTAATTTTGAAAGAGAAAAAAATAGTTTATTGTCAAATTGGTTTCCATACAACACCCAGTGCTCTTCCCCACAA
>NW_021898034.1:0-1364 GCF_006229205.1 Suricata suricatta
AGTTGCTGCTTGAGAGTAAGGCTTCCAATCAGCCATAACCTAAGTGCTGACTCAGATCCTCCCCTTTGGAGCACTGACAGGCCTTGTTGCACCTCAACTACTGGTAGCCACTAAAAATAAAGTAAGCAGCTTGGGCAATCACAACGATCTAAGAGACAACCAAAGCCAGAGTAAGGTTGAACAGTAAGAGTCATTTCCTACAGGAAGCAAATCATTCAAGACTGGGAGAGGTGGCTGTTTCATCTACTGCATAGAAACCAACACACAGAGTCAAGGAAAATGAAGAAATAGAGGAATACATTCCAAACAAAGGAGTAGAATAAAACTTCATAAAAAGACCTTAATGAAACAGAGTTAAGTGATTTGCCAGACAATAAGTTCAAATTAATGGTCATAAAGGTGATCACCAAGCTCAGAAGATGAATGGATAAACAAAGTGAGAATTTCAACAAAGAAATAGAAAATGTTTAAAAAACCACAGAGTAAAACTCACAGAGCTTAAGTTTATGACAACTGGGGGCACCTGGGTGGCCAGTCAGTTGGGCATCCGACTTTGGCTCAGGTTGTGATCTTGCGGTTTGTGAGTTCAAGCCCCACATCAGGCTTGCTGCTGTCAGCCTGTCAGTGCAGAGTCCATTTCAGATCCTCTGTTCCCCTCTCTCTGCTCCTTCCCCGCTTGTGCTCTCCCAAAAAATAAATAATTTTTTAAAAAAGAGTACAATCACTGAATTAAAAAGTATAGTAGAGGGGTTTGACAGCAGACTAGATGCAGCAGAGGAAAGGATCAGTGGCCACAAAGGGCAGTAGAACTCACCCATCAAGCAGCAAAAAGCAAAAAGAATAATAAAAAAAGCAGAAAGCTTAAGGGACTTATGGGATAATATCAAGTGAACCAGCATTCACATTATATGGGTCTCAGAAGGAGAAGAGAACAAAAAAGGGGCAGAAAACTTCCCTACCCTTGGGAAAGAAACAAGACAATCAGATCCAGGAAGCCAGGGAGTTCCAAAAAATATAAACCCAAAGGGACCCACATCAGGCACATTAGAATTAAAGTTTCAAAGTTTAAAGACAAGAAGAGAATCTTAAAAGAAGCAAAAGAAAAACAACTTGTTACATACAAGGACTCACCATAGGACAAAATAAGCAGATTTTTTCAACAGAAACTTTGCAAGCCAGAACAAAGTGGCACAATATATGTAAAGCACGGAAAGAAAAACTGCCAATTAGGACTACTCTACCTGGCAAAACTGTTCTTCAGACTTGATGGAAACATACCGAGTTCTCTAGATAAGCACAAGCTAAAGGAATTGAACACAAGTAGACCAGCCTTACAGAAAATGTTAAAGGGCCTGCTTTAAGCT
>NW_021898035.1:0-604 GCF_006229205.1 Suricata suricatta
GCCTGAGAAACCACCGCTTCTCCTGACGTTCTGCCGCCGTACACACAGCATTTAATAGAATTGTTTGGGCTCCATTATTGGTTGGAGAAACATTGTAACATTCTTGGTTTTAAACACAGTTTCATGGTGAAGTTCAAATCATTGACACCTGCTAGTTCTTTGGGGCGAACACAGGCAGTTTCTGAGGAAGACATGTCAGGTGATCTCCTTTGGTGATCAAAACGCACAAACAATAAGGTGATAGTCCCGAGGATGTCGAGATGTCACGGGTGACACGGTGACCTGGTTCGGGCTGTGGGATGACACATCTGAGAGGCGCTGAGGGGTGGAGCCTAAGGGTTCTCATCACAAGCGAAAACAAAACACAACAAAACGTTTCCTGTTCGGTCACATGGCTGTGGTGTCCCCGGAGTTTGCAGGGGGCCGAAGGTGCGCTCCACCTCAGTAGCACCGACAGGGAAAGAAGAGATGGCGTCCTTCCCTCAAAATATGCACGAAGGAGAGAGACGGGCTAAGACGGCCCCTAAGGTTCCCGGTCTCTAGTCTTGGTGATCCTCTGGGCAGTAACGTGAGCTAAACACGCAAAAACAGTCAACAGAACATA
>NW_021898036.1:0-604 GCF_006229205.1 Suricata suricatta
CCTTCTAATTTCTGTATAAGTCTAATTACAAGAAATAGAAGTTGGGGTTTTGATTTTTTTGCTTTTCTGTTTGGAGTGTCATTGTAACTACTGTATTGTAAATGATGGAAAATAATTGCATATGTTAAAAAAATAAAAAAATAAAATCTTTGTTAGAGAACTCTAAAAAAAATAGTGACAGTTTAACATCTTTAGCAATATGGATGCCGTTTATATTTTTTTGTCTAATTTTTGTGGTTAGAACTTCTAGTATTATGTTCAATAAAAATGGCAAGAGTCTTGTTTCTGACCCTAGAGGGAAAACTTTCAGCTTCTCACTATTGAGGATTATGTCAGCTGTGGGTTTTTCATGTATGGCCCTTATTATCTTAAGGTGTGCTCCGTCTAGCCACATTTTGTTGAAAGTTTTTTTTTTTTCCCATCAGGGATGGATATTGTATTTTGTCAAATGCTTTTTCTGCATTTATTGAGATGATCATATGATTTTTGTCCTTCATTTTGTTGATTTGGTGTATGGCAATAATTGATTTGTGAATACTGAACTATCCTTCCATCCTGAGAATAGATCCCACCTGGTCATGGTGAATATTCTTTTTAATGTATT
>NW_021898037.1:0-604 GCF_006229205.1 Suricata suricatta
GACCCAGAGGAGTGATCTCCAGAGGCTGCTGAGTCCTGAACCCTACTCTGACCTTCTTTTGCAGGTGGGATTGTAGGAACTTGAGGAAGAAAAAAAGGGAGAGCACTTACCAATTGTGCAGCTGACAGACGCAGGAGGCAAGCAAGATTACAGAAGACAAAAGCATGCAAGGCAGGGGTATCTGGTCTCAGACAACTGCATGACCCCCCTTTTTAAATCTTCCCTGCCACATTTCCTTCTCACCCCAGCCCACTCCAAATTTGTTTGGACTTGTCCAATCTCTCTTTTCAGGTCTTTACCTAAACTTCACTTCTCAGGGAAAAAAAGACCTTATTTTAAATTGAAGCCCTCTTTCACATTCTTCCAACATGCTTTATGCTTATTCCTGTTATACTTTTTCTTCTTAGCATTTCTCACAATTTAATATGTCATATATTTATTTTTATTTCTTTATTTTTGCTTGTTTTCCATCTCTCCCACCAGAACTTAAGGTGCAGTATGTGAGACTGCTTTTTCTGGTTTATTGACTGGTGTGTCCCCAAAACTTGAGGCAGTTCCTGTCACAGAGTCGCCACTCATTAAATATTTGTTGAATAAATGAAAT
>NW_021898038.1:0-604 GCF_006229205.1 Suricata suricatta
GGAAAAACATCCAGTCATAAAATTTGAGGCAATCCTACCATTTGTGACACGAAAGGCATTGCACTAAGTGAAATACGTCAGACAAAGAAAAACAAGTACTGTATGATCTCACTTATATGTGTAATTAAAAAAAAAAAAAACCTGAGGGGCATCTGGGTGGCTCAGTCAACTAAGTGGTTAAGCGTCCAGCTTCAGCTCAGGTCATGATCGCATAGTTCGTGAGTTCTAGCCCCACATCGAGCTCTGTGCTGACAGCTTGGAGCTTGGAACCTGCTTCAGATTTTGTGTTTACATCTCCCCTGCTCACGCCCTGTCTCTATCTCTCAAAATAAGCATTAAAAAAAAAAAAAAGAAAAAGAACACCTGAAAATCATGAAGAAAGAAATCAGACTCATTATCAAAGGTGGGGGGAGGCGGGGAGGCGGGGATTGGAGGAAGGTGGTGAAAAGGTACAAACTTCTAATTGTAAGATAGAGAAGTACTCGGGCTGTCAGATACAACATGAGGACTGTGGCTCACACTGCTCTATCCTATAAAGAAGAGGTCGTTAAGAGGGGCACCTGGGTGGCTCAGCCGGTTAAGCACCTAAAACTTCATCTAAGGT
>NW_021898039.1:0-604 GCF_006229205.1 Suricata suricatta
TGATGATGTATTGATGGTGTCTTCATAATCAATGTGAAGTGGTCCCACTAAATGGAGGGAGACTACAGTTTGTCCTGAGAGATATGACTTTCCCAATCCATGCCAGTTTTGAAGGACCATTTTCTCAAATCTTGATCAATTTCTCTCTCAATCTATTGCTCCTTTTAATTATGTTGAACCATGTGAAATTGCCAGAAATTTTTTCCTTGTAGGCGATTATGCTTCCACGTATTCATAATAAAACACACATGATTATAAACCAGACAAGTATTCTCAACCTCCTCCCCTTTATAACTGTTTGTTCCTCAGTTTTAGATAGAACCTTAACAGGAGTTTTGAAGGACTTTAAAAACATTTATTAGTAAAAGTAAATCCTGGGATCCTCCTTTTATCAGAAGATAAAAATTTATGACTTAGTATCCTTTTTTTTTAATATTTTTTAATGTTTTAATTTATTTTTGATACAGAGAGAGACAGAGCATGAGAGGGGGAGGGTCAGAGAGAGAGGGAGACACAGAACTGGAAGCAGGCTCCAGGCTCTGAGCTGTCAGCACAGAGCCCGACGCGGGGCTCGAACCCACGAACGTGAGATCTGACCTGAGCC
>NW_021898040.1:0-604 GCF_006229205.1 Suricata suricatta
TTGGGAAGAGCTGGGCTCCCCTCAGTTGCTGAATTAACGGAATGGGTGATTATTCCAGGGCCTCAGAAGCAACTGTATAGTTCCCAACCTTAGTCTAAAGAAGCCCAAATATTTCTTTAAAAAATTTTTTTATGTTTATTTATTTTTAAGAGAGAGAGAGAGACAGAGAGAGTGCAAGTGGGGGAGGAACAGAGAGAGAGGGAGACAGAGAATCAGAAGCAGGCTCCAGGCTCCGATCTGTCAGCACAAAGCCTGACGTGGGGCTCAAACCACAAACCGTGAGATCATGATGTGAGCTGAAGTCAGACATCCAACCCACTGAACCATCCGGGTGCCCCAACAAGCCCAAATATTTCAAAGGATGCATATGATTTTATAGCTGTGCTCCTACACTGAGATTTAAAAGTGAGTGACTTGTGGGGAAGAGCACTGGGTATTATATGGAAACCAACTTGACAATAAACTATAAATAAAAGTAAAATAAAATAAAATAAAATAAATAAATAAATAAAAGTGAGTGACTCCAGGAGTCCCTGAAGAGCTCTCCAGGCAGCACTGTGGCACTGTCCCTGCCTTTTCTCAGGGTGGTCACAACACCAGCACC
>NW_021898041.1:0-604 GCF_006229205.1 Suricata suricatta
GAGATTATGACCTGAGCCAAAGTCAGATGCTTAACAGAATGAGCCACACAGGTGCCCCATATTTCTGTTTTTATGCAAATAAAAAATAAGCATTTGAATAGCAAACTTATTATAAACCAAAATTCACTCAATAAAATCTTCCCACTCTTTACTGTCTGAGAAGTTCATTCATCTTAGCTTTTTTTAAACTTTCTTAACCTAACATTTTCAAATTATGGTATGGAAACTAGCATTCTTCTTTATGGACAGGAAGAGTACTTGATTATTTTGCACTTTTGATATTTATATCCTCTAGTTTCTCATAAATTTTTGCAGGAGATTGGTTATTCCTTTACTCATGACTTGGTATTCAATAGTTTTAACCTGATTGTATGCAGATTTATACAAGATTTATACAAATGCAGATTTATAAAAGATAGAATTTGAATATCCCAGCACATATATATTTCAAATCAATTCATTAACAGTTATTTCCATTTTTAGCTAAAGAATGAGCAGCCTTCATCTATATTGAACAATCGTCACATATGAGAGACATAAAGGTGGAAGAGAGCAAACTTATAAAACTCCACATAAGCCTTTCCTATCTCAATGATCCTTGGGG
>NW_021898042.1:0-604 GCF_006229205.1 Suricata suricatta
CTAATATGGAAACGTTGGCAGCATTCTATTTAATATTAGGGACAACCCAAAGAGGTCCAATTTTGGCATGTCTGTTCTACCTTGTAGTGGACATCCTAGCCAGCCAGTAAAGGCTTAAGAAACCTGTAAATTGATTATTGGACTTCTCCTACTCACCGATTCACAGAAAACTGCAGGTGTCTAAAGACAAATTATTAGATATCACAGAGTTTAGCATAGTGGCAAGGTTTAAGGTCAATATAGTTTTTACAAAGCAAATGGATTTCTATAAATTAGATACAATTAGGAAATGTCATTTTAAACAGATACCAAGTACAAGAGCAATAACACTCTAGAGTACTTTGGAATATATGCAGTAAAAGATGTACAAGATCTGAATGTAGAAAAGACAAAACTAAATATTAAACTAAAGGAAGGATCATTTTTTATAGTTTACTTATTATTTTTGAGACAGAGAGATGGAGCACGAGTCAGGGAGGGGCAGAGAGAGAGAGGGAGACACAGAATCTGAAGCAGGCTCCACGCTCTGAGCTGTCAGCACAGAACCTGATGCGGGGCTCAAACCCACCAACTGCGAGATCACTACCTGAGCCGAAGTCAGCCG
>NW_021898043.1:0-604 GCF_006229205.1 Suricata suricatta
GATTATCTAGCTTTTATTAAGCAAGTTATGGTTTGAGGATCTGATTGTAAATGAATAGAACAGTTATTCCTCACCTGCAATGCCTTAACTTAACATTAAAAGAAATTGGAATGATTTGGCAATATTCCTTCAATATGTCTGATTTTGACCAAAATTGTGCCACTAATGAAATTTCAGAAGCACATGAGTTCATCATCCATCTCTATTCATGATGTACTCTATTCAGCACATTTCAGCATTGCTGAACAATAGGCAATAGATTATACCTGGAGTGTAGTAGTAGGCAATTTTGGCAAGGAGTTTCTGAGAGAAACAGGAAATTAGGAACTCATTGATATTACATGATAATTCACCCTGCTGCCTTTCACTGAAGAGGAAATGTGAGATCCATGCCTTAAGAACCACAGTATAAAGGTAGGTTAGGGGTGAAAATAATATAAGCACCACCCCATGGAAATTACAATTTATGAAAAGTTCAGTAGAAACAGCTGAGTATGGTGCCCAGTAAACACTAGGCCCCCACATTAGAGCCCTGGGATAAAGAGACAATGGAGACAATATGCATTTTACTGCCCACGAAATCTGAACAGGGCTCCAATATCCA
>NW_021898044.1:0-604 GCF_006229205.1 Suricata suricatta
GGCCGGCACTCACCAAGTCCCTGACATGTTAGAAGGCATTGGATACATCTGTTGAGTAAATGCATTGAATGACTGTGAAAACAGAAATAAATACAACCTCACACGGTGGATTCTGTGAAATAAGTACTAGGAGGTCAAGGGACTCCCGTCTTTATCTTACTGAATGACCCTCTCAACCCATTTACTCTTGTACCCAACATAGCCTTTTAGAATAACCTCTTTTAAAACACAGTAGAACTTTATTAATAACTATTCTTATGAATAAGAATATGTTGATACTGAAGATAAACTTTTTCTAGGTCTTAATAAATATCTGAGTCTAGGTGTTGGTAAGCATGGGAGATAATTGAAGAGAATGGGTTCCTTTGGTCAGTCCCCTGTGTGTTATTCAAGTCTAACCAGGGTATACTTAATGTTATTCCAAAAATGTCTACCTTGGCAAAGAGTCAAAAGTCTGAAATGTTCAAAAAGCATCTCTCAAATAGGAGCCAGCTTCATATTAATGATAAAGAGATTGCAGATAATTCAACCCAGATAATATTTTATCTTTTTTTTCCATAATATTCTATTGTCAAATTGTTTTCCATACAACACCCAGTGCTCT
>NW_021898045.1:0-1364 GCF_006229205.1 Suricata suricatta
TAAAAAAAAAACTTTGCAGGCGATGCTAACACAAAGCCATGATTTACAGCCATTGCTTAACCCACCTCTGTACAGAGGCCGGAGTGCACATTAAAAAAAATTTTTTTTAACATTTACTCATTTTTGAGAGACAGAGCACGACTGGGGGAGGGCAGAGACATAGGCCGATACAGAATCCGAAGCAGGCTCCAGGCTCTGAGCCGTCAGCACAGATCCCGACGTGGGGCTCCAACCCACGAACCGTGAGATCATCACCTGAACTGAAGTTGGACGCTTAACCGACTGAGCCACCCAGACACCCCCAGAGAGCACTTTGTAATGCATGGTCACCTGAGGTCACTCTCCTCTTTAAAAACTTTCAAGGACACCTGGCTGCTCAGAGAATCAAGTGTGAAGTATTGCATTAGGGCTCTGTCTCATGTTCCCAGCCAACACCAAAGGCGATGTCTTGTTCCTGACGGACTTGCACTTTCTTGAGTCCGCATCTTGCTGATACTATCCTCTGCCTGGAATACCTACCCGACTATCTCCATGTTCTCAATTCATCCCGAAAAGCCCAGTTCAAAGATCACTTCTTTTGTGCTGGAACCCCACCACCACCCCTCAAACAGAATCTTTTATTTTGTAATCTTTTTTAATGTTTATTTTTGAGAGAGAGGGAGCAGAAGCGGGAAAGGGGCCGAGAGAGAGAGGGAGACACAGAACCTGAAGCAGACTCCAGGCTCTAAGCTGTTAGCACAGAGCCCAGCATGAGGCTCGAAGTTACAAACTGTGAGATCATGACCTGAGCTGAAGTCAGACACTTAACAAACTGAGCCACCCAGGCGCCCCTAGAAAGAATCTTTTAACTATGTGCTCCCACAGACTTCTTTCCCACTGTGTGTCAGCATCTCCTGGAGAGCAAACACTGTGTCTTGGTCATGTGGGAGGCCCTGTGCCATCCATAAAACTTTATTAAGTGCCTTGCATCTGGGAGTCACTCAGCAGAACCTTAGTCCCTCATACTTGGGTTTGACCTTCATTGAGCTGTCTGGTCCCTCACACTCAACACTCAGGTCACCTTTTCCCTGCGGGATCTCAATTCATGACACAACGCTTCCACTTCTATCACCTCTGTTTGCTCATCCTGTGCCCTCCACTCTCCCTACCGCCCCAGCTTCCATGGATGTGGTCACTCACTTGTGCGCTGAGCAATCCCAAGACCATCTGTGGACGGAGGTCTCACAGGACTCCCTGGTCTCTCCTGTGAGTAGACAGTCTGCTGCTCTTCCTACTCCTCATAGGAGCCACCCCCAAACTCTGTCTCTGTTCTCCCCCTCTACATCTAAAATACATTTTCACAGGGGCGCCTGGGGGGCTCAGTC
>NW_021898046.1:0-604 GCF_006229205.1 Suricata suricatta
CTAGTGCTGCCAAATTAGAGGCAGAAGCGATGCAGTATGAAATCATTGCTTTTCAAAGGAAGTGTCCAAAAACTATTGTAAGAGGTACAATTGCGTAAAGAGAAACTTTGGGGAGAAAAGGTGAAAAAAATCGTTATGTCAGTAAATAGACAGTTTAGTGTAGTGAGAGGAATTAGCATTTTGGAGGGCTGCAAACTTCCTTCCAGTTTTCCTCCTACTCTCTCACCTCTTGCTTTTGCCTTTCATACTTATCAATAGAACCGAATCCTAGCCAGCCCACCAGTGAGAATTCAGCCAGCCCATGGATTGCAAAATATAAACCTGAAATGAAAGGCAGATCTTGATTAGACTATATGGATATCTCCAAGTGTTCCCTGCAAACTTGAGGAGCTCAGAGAGGAATACTTGATGCTGAAAGTGATGATGATGGTGGTTGTAGTAGAGGAAACAGTCCAAATACATCAGCCTAGTGCTTCAGGGGTCTCCTACAGCTCTCTGTCCCAGCTCTCAAACGTGACCTACACATGAATGCTATAAGGGACCCAAGCTGGTCTCTTTCCCCTTCAGGGGAGTCAGGATGTGAAATGTGTATTTCTGCTTTTAG
>NW_021898047.1:0-604 GCF_006229205.1 Suricata suricatta
CCCTGAACACGGTGAGCTCGGGCAGCGGCAGCACCAGCGGCATCGGCAGCGGCGGCGGCGGCGGCAGCGGCGTGGTCAGCGCGGCCGCGCAGCCCTACGATGTGGAGATCCGGCGCGGCGACAACGAGGGCTTCGGCTTCGTCATCGTGTCCTCGGTGAGCAGGCCCGAGGCCGGCACGACCTTCGGTGAGTGTCCCGTCCGTGCCCCGGGGCTTCCCGGGATGTCGGCGAGCGCTGTGCGGTGCAAGGGGAAGGTGGCCAAAATCTCAGTAACAGAAATGCCGTCATGCTTTTCGCTTCAGGTAATTAAAGTCTTCATGGGGGGTGGAGAGTGTGTGTCGTAGCTTTTCCCCTCCGGAAGGTGGGATTCTTTTTTTTTAACGTTTCAGCGTCCACGCAGAATGCGTGTTCACACGCGCACAAACACCTTCAAGCATAAATGATATTTGCATGAAACTTGGAGAGCGATCTCAACAGTGTAGAGTGGGGAGGCTTTGTCAGAGAAAGCCTTTTGTGAGGTCCTGAGTAGCAGATCATTAACAGCAGAAGCCTCCCTGGCATAAGGGTTTTTAGACTAAGCTTATGGTTGTAAAAAAAAAAAAAA
>NW_021898048.1:0-604 GCF_006229205.1 Suricata suricatta
TGGGGTTGTTTGTTGAAGGGAGTTCCTATGTCTGGTGATTTTCACCCTCTCAACGGATTTTCAGATTGTAAGGTCAGGAACCAAATGCCTTTGAAGTTCCTTGAATTGTAGGCTTCAGAGCTGTCTCTAGGGTTTTCCCAACTATTTGTGGGACTGGCCGCTTGGAAACTGCAATGGGGATTTCAATTTATGATACAAACGCCAATGGTACTCATGGGGATAGCGACGTCATTTCAGCAAGGAGCTTGACTGACGGATCCTTGGATAAGGACAAGGTCCTGAGAGGTCAATAGTGAGGAAGGCGAACACCTTTGGATTGATAGTAGTCAGCCTACTCCTTCTCTTCGCTGTCTCTGGTCACCTCTGTACCCCACTCTGAAAGATTGGTTTTACATGTGTTAAATTCCTCTTTTCATGGACTCTGGCCATAAAGACTCTCCTAAATGTGGGCACCCCGGGCCTCCAGCCTTTTGCTGGGCTACAGACACGCTGCTCTGCCTTTACACATACTTTTGAGAGACTGGGTTTCCCGGGCTCTCAGCTGGTGCAAAACCAGAATAACTGGATGTAGCTTAACAGCAGTCAACCTCCGGCTGAGGAGGGG
>NW_021898049.1:0-604 GCF_006229205.1 Suricata suricatta
TCTGATCTTTTTTTTTTAATGTTTATTTCTTATTTTTGAGAAAGAGAGAGAGCACAAACAGGAGAGGGGCAGAGAGAGAGGTAGACAAAGAATCAGAAGCAGGCTCCAGGCTCCAATCTGTCAGCACATAGCCTGACAGGGGCTAAAATCCCAGGAACCACATGATCATAACCTAAGCTGAAGTCAGATGCCTAACTGACTGAGCCACCTAGGAATCCCCTAAGTGTCTGATCTTTAGTCTCTATTTTCTCTGGAGGTAGAGCTGATACCTTTAGTTTCCGGCCTCAACTGAGGTAGGAGTTGATACTGCGTGGCCCAAAACCTTCTTCATAAGTCACATGGTTAGAATGTTCTATGTGGCCTGAAGCCCCCAGATTAAAAAAGACTCGTCCTAGAGATCATCTCTGAGGAGACCAGGGTAAGATCCAGACTTCTCTTTGGGTAAGATTAATTTTTTTCCACCTGTTCTGAAGTTGAACTAACCCAAGTGACTTTCTGATCTATTTCTTTCCTGCCGTCCCTGCTAACTTGGTCCTGATCACTCAAGAGGTGTCGCAAAATATGTTTTATTGCCTCCTCTTAAATATTTATGTTTTGGTGATAA
>NW_021898050.1:0-604 GCF_006229205.1 Suricata suricatta
TGTCACAGACAGAAACCACAGGGGAAGGGAGTTTCCACGAGGCCTGCATCGCCCCCCTCACCAGCTGACAGTGGCTGATTTGCCACCTGTGCCTGCCAGGTCTGGCCTGTGGCACCTGTGGCAGACAGTGCAGGTGGGCATTGCCGGTGCCAGTGTGCTCCCTGGGTGTGTAAGATCCATGGCCACCCTGCTCCTGCATCTTCTTTGGGAAAGGGGATGGGACACTCCCAAGGGATCTTTGGCTTTATCCATGCTGCCATGGGATGCTGATGCCACTGTCTGCCCTGGACGGGTTGGGGCAGGTTCCTTCCAGACATGGGGGAATTAAGTGACAGTGTGACAGGAAGCCCTTGCTAAGCCTCAGCCAGCACAAGCAAAAGGAGGGAGGGGAATCAGAAGCCATTCATAACAGGTGTCATGAGCCTTTGGAGGTAGAGGCTAGACAGCATTAGATGCCCCCTGCTGGAATTGGCTGTTTTTTAGTTTTATGACTTAGATTTCGGACTTGAGTGTGAGGCACACTACCCAGTGTCTCCCTGTCTGCAAGAAGGGGGTAAAGACATCTGCCTATGGGATTGTCACGAGGATTAAATGTTCAATAACT
>NW_021898051.1:0-604 GCF_006229205.1 Suricata suricatta
CCTTTTTAAATCATAAATATTACCAAAACACAGTTATTGGACCCAAATGAATCCTCATCATTTAATGATTTTTTTCAAAATGATCTGTAGAATTGATAGGATTTTATAAACCAAACTATTATGATTTTGTACTTTCATTTCAATGCACAAGTGAGTTACTGAATGTTAAAGGATCTGAGAAAACTTAGTATTTTTATTTGTAACAGGATGTCTTCAGCTTGCTGGATCTTGAGAAATTCAGCTGTTAGTATAAAGTATATTTTATTATATGTAAATATATATTTATATTTTTATAAATGTTTATAATTTGAGATATGTATTGGAGTGCTTGGAAAGACTGCAGAAATTAAGTTTCAATCAAAGGCACAATTTGGAACTTCTTTCTGTACTCTGGGAGGCATAAAATGTGCTGTATGAAAACCTGAATTCCAGAAACAGATGAACCATGATTTAAAGCCTTATTTGACACTAAACCTCTTTAAGACTGTTTCTGCATCTATGAAATGGACATAGTAACAGACCCCAATCCACCTAAATATTTGTTACTATGAGGACTACATGGGGTAATGCAGATACATTTCTTTTCAAAAAAATTTTTAATGTT
>NW_021898052.1:0-604 GCF_006229205.1 Suricata suricatta
CAACACCCACACCCCCAAGAGGTTATGAGAACCTGCAAGACAGCTGTGTCTTGTTAGTCTTTGTATCCCTATTATTCAAGCTGCATAGAGTATTGCTCCAGAATTCCTGAATGAGTAAATACATGAATGCAGAGGCCCTTCTAATCACTGGAAACCAGCATTCTGGTGAGCATCTTCAAACTGGAAATGCTTTGCATGTAAAGATATCAAGTAGGCCTAGACCGCCATCTAGTGTAAAATGTACAACAATGCTACCCGAAAATGGAACTCCTCTCTTAGGACATCCCATTAAATTTTTACTGACCTGCATTTGTCCTTACAAACATTTAAGAAGATGAAGAGAGAATATAACTGTCATTGCCAAATACTTATACTACAATTCATAAGTTACATATTCTTTATCATATATTTTTAAAACATTTCTTTGATTAAAAAATTAGTGAAAAATTCTCTCGACTTGGTAAAATCAGGCGGCACCTTTCACTATGCTCAAATATGCAAATATGTACCTACATTTCAAATAGGGGCCTTTCTGTTAATCTCATTCCTCTTTCTACCTTGTATGTCAGTTAGTTTTCTTCTAGTAAACACATATTCACCCACA
>NW_021898053.1:0-604 GCF_006229205.1 Suricata suricatta
TAGAGGTCATATGGCCTCCCCACAGACAAAGGTCCCAGCAGATCCTGAAGAACAGCCACGTTTGCTGGCATTGGAACAAAGATGCCAGGGTGCTGAGAAATCTGGTGCTGGCTGTGTGTTGTGTTTTGCCATAATCTCTGAACCTCTGTTGCTCTGAGAGCACATGAACATTTTTTGGGGCAAGCAGGCACATAGCTATCTCTGAACCTCTGCAACAGCATGACCACATGAATGTTCCTGGGGCAAGACGGCACCCAGCCATTGCCCAGTGAGACCCTCCCACAGAGGGTCAGAGCAGGTTCAAACCACATGGCTCTCAGAAGTGAGGGGTTTGGAAACACAGCCCCTTATGAGATATAATTCAAGATGGAGGTGCTGCCTTGCAGGCAGATGGCTTAGATGTGAACTGCGTATAAGGAGGGAGTGGACAGAAACTGGTGACAAAAGAGGGATGTTTGATGTTGGTCAGTGAAAGCACATGTTCTGGTGCCAGAGCACTCAGTTCTGGGAAGCTGGGTGATGCCATTTTTACCTCTCCCATGCATGCACATGCACTCAACATCAATCCACCCAAGTAAGCTAAGAAGCACCACCTAGTGGAGAA
>NW_021898054.1:0-604 GCF_006229205.1 Suricata suricatta
GGGGGGGGGGCGGGCTCCCCCAGTCAGACTCGGAGGCGAGATGTCCCAGGAACGCCTACTCTGCGGAAGGGCTTACAACGTGCAGATTTGGATGGGACATGGATGAACTTTAAAAAAATGTGAATAGGTTTTTATCTCGTACGTTAGTAAGCCACAGCCCACCAAAGCGACTTTGAGCATGTTGTTGCTCTGGC
Organism: Suricata suricatta; assembly: GCF_006229205.1. Classification (NCBI taxonomy): domain Eukaryota; kingdom Metazoa; phylum Chordata; class Mammalia; order Carnivora; family Herpestidae; genus Suricata; species Suricata suricatta. Next base: position 195 of record NW_021898054.1, read on the forward strand.
TCCATTTTATCAGGTAAGAAGGGAGATCAGTATCAAACAAAATAACAAAGAAATGACAGGACAGATGGTTCCCGAGGGGCTCGCATCGTAGAAAAACCCTTAGTCAAAGGGTTGCATCCCTGGTGTGACTCTTATTAGCTCAGCGTGACCTCGGGCAAGTTCTAACCCCTCTCCTGGCCTCAGTTTTCTCATCTGTAAAATGGGTGTAATGCTGCCTCCTTGTAGGATTACTTGCTCTGTGGGTACAATGAGGTGATGTGCGCCCATCGTAACCCCTGGGTCGGTGGAAGCAGATCTGATGTGAGTGGTTGTTTGTATATTTCGGGAGTCAGGGCTCTTCCTCTGGGGAAGGCGACGGTCTGGTTAGATGCAGTCCATCCCCTGCCCTCCCAGAGCTGGTTGGATAGGAG
>NW_021898055.1:0-604 GCF_006229205.1 Suricata suricatta
CCAGCCCCAGAAGTCAGAGAAGGGCTCCAGGGGCTGAAGAAAGGCCAGGAACAATGAAGGTGCAAGGCTTGTCTGTTCAGAATCTTGTGTTTGGGAAAAAAAAAAAGTAAAAATGCAAAACTGTAACTTTTTTGAATCCTCTTAATTTCTTTAGCAAGAAATCTCATTCAACTGGTGATCTAGACTTCCCTACCCCTGGTCCCCCTGCACCGTGTCTATGTTTCAGGGGGGTCATCCAGGGCCAGGGTATTGTTGCAAATTCTACAGGAGGTTGGCTGCACCTCATTCGTGGGCTGCCCACACCTGTGTCAGGACATTCTCCCGTCTCCAAATGGGCTCCTGTCCTCAGTCTACAGCTGTCCCTGGTTGTACCTGTCCCCGGCCTATACCTGGCCTATATCTGCACCGCTCAATGCAGCATCCGCTCTTGTTCCCGATTTTGAGGCCCATTTGGGTCCCGCTATCTCTCACGTTCCTTGCCTTCTCCCAGAAGCAGGAGGTCTTGCTGCTCTGACATCATGCTGGAGTCTGGGGACCTTTGTGAGGCTAGCACCCTCTGCCTCTGACACCTTACTCTTCAGTGCGGGAGGCTGAGCCTGCAGGT
>NW_021898056.1:0-1364 GCF_006229205.1 Suricata suricatta
TAAAAAAAAAACTTTGCAGGCGATGCTAACACAAAGCCATGATTTACAGCCATTGCTTAACCCACCTCTGTACAGAGGCCGGAGTGCACATTAAAAAAAATTTTTTTTAACATTTACTCATTTTTGAGAGACAGAGCACTACTGGGGGAGGGCAGAGACATAGGCCGATACAGAATCCGAAGCAGGCTCCAGGCTCTGAGCCGTCAGCACAGATCCCGACGTGGGGCTCCAACCCACGAACCGTGAGATCATCACCTGAACTGAAGTTGGACGCTTAACCGACTGAGCCACCCAGACACCCCCAGAGAGCACTTTGTAATGCATGGTCACCTGAGGTCACTCTCCTCTTTAAAAACTTTCAAGGACACCTGGCTGCTCAGAGAATCAAGTGTGAAGTATTGCATTAGGGCTCTGTCTCATGTTCCCAGCCAACACCAAAGGCGATGTCTTGTTCCTGACGGACTTGCACTTTCTTGAGTCCGCATCTTGCCGATACTATCCTCTGCCTGGAATACCTACCCGACTATCTCCATGTTCTCAATTCATCCCGAAAAGCCCAGTTCAAAGATCACTTCTTTTGTGCTGGAACCCCACCACCACCCCTCAAACAGAATCTTTTATTTTGTAATCTTTTTTAATGTTTATTTTTGAGAGAGAGGGAGCAGAAGCGGGAAAGGGGCCGAGAGAGAGAGGGAGACACAGAACCTGAAGCAGACTCCAGGCTCTAAGCTGTTAGCACAGAGCCCAGCATGAGGCTCGAAGTTACAAACTGTGAGATCATGACCTGAGCTGAAGTCAGACACTTAACAAACTGAGCCACCCAGGCGCCCCTAGAAAGAATCTTTTAACTATGTGCTCCCACAGACTTCTCTCCCACTGTGTGTCAGCATCTCCTGGAGAGCAAACACTGTGTCTTGGTCATGTGGGAGGCCCTGTGCCATCCATAAAACTTTATTAAGTGCCTTGCATCTGGGAGTCACTCAGCAGAACCTTAGTCCCTCATACTTGGGTTTGACCTTCATTGAGCTGTCTGGTCCCTCACACTCAACACTCAGGTCACCTTTTCCCTGCGGGATCTCAATTCATGACACAACGCTTCCACTTCTATCACCTCTGTTTGCTCATCCTGTGCCCTCCACTCTCCCTACCGCCCCAGCTTCCATGGATGTGGTCACTCACTTGTGCGCTGAGCAATCCCGAGACCATCTGTGGACGGAGGTCTCACGGGACTCCCTGGTCTCTCCTGTGAGTAGACAGTCTGCTGCTCTTCCTACTCCTCATAGGAGCCACCCCCAAACTCTGTCTCTGTTCTCCCCCTCTACATCTAAAATACATTTTCACAGGGGCGCCTGGGGGGCTCAGTC
>NW_021898057.1:0-604 GCF_006229205.1 Suricata suricatta
TGGTTCGAGCCTGCATCAGGCTCTGTGCTGACAGCTCAGGCCCTGGCTCCTGCTTCAGATTCTGTGTCTCCCTCTCTCTCTGTCCCTGTCCCACCCTGCTTGTGATCCATCTCTCAAAAATAAGTAAGTATTTTTTTTTAATTTAAAAAGAAAACAGAACTATAAAGATTGGGGAAAGTCTTTATAGTGCTAAAACTATGCAGAGAATCATTACAGCACAGGGGAAAATTTCAGGGATTCTGCATCTGTTCTTATTTGTTTTGTTTCTGGGTTATTTCTGTTGTTTTCATTTTGTTTCTAACTGAAGAACACCACACGAACATACATTCTGATTATGAAATAGCTTTTGTCTGGAATTAAATTGGTGCCATACAAATTTGAGAGATGTTGAGAGAAAATATTTTTGAGGTTTTCAAATGTGTAATCTATGCATCCTTCATCCCATATTGCTACTAGGTAGATAATGGGAGCACCTGCTTTGCTGCAATCATTTTTGGTGTTGAATCAAATAAGCATCTCCCTTTGGTACAGTTGAAATTCCAACATGTCTCCCTGATTCAGTTATTTAGGCCATTATCCTCTGAAGTATTATTGCTAATTTTGT
>NW_021898058.1:0-604 GCF_006229205.1 Suricata suricatta
TTTATTTTAGAATAAGTACATGTTAATCTTTGAATTTTTGTTGACACTCAACAGGTGAAAAAAATCAGTTCTCTATTGAGGTTAAAATGTGCTAGATCAACAAAACCAGTATCAAAACCAGGATAAGCTGGATCTCCAATGCTCATTGACTGTTGGAAATACTTTTAAAATATTTTTCTCTAGATATTAAGTCATTTCAATTGTTTTAATTTCACCCCTTACGTAGAATTTTCCACTCATTATTTGTATATATGGCATCATGAGTATTTGTATATTCAAAGACATATAGCTGAAACTGTCATGAGAATCTTGTTAAATATCTGCAGACTTTAATCTGTTTGCTTATATGACAGTTATAAGGCAATATAATACGTTCTGTGTTCCTAGTGCTTACTATGCTTTTGTTGAGTATGTGCAGCAAGTAATACAATTGAATTCAGAGTGAATAGAGGAGATACTTACTGAAAAATACTTTGTAACTCAAGATACTAAATTTCTAGAAAATAATAGGTCAGGGTGGAGTCACCACCTTGTTTACTCTGAATTTTTGTCTTGGACACTGCTAACAGCTATCACTAGTTTCCCTGTGCATATTACTAACATT